>NC_052618.1:2781397-2964632 GCF_016545825.1 Eucalyptus grandis
CCACATATGTTTGCAAGTGAGATAATTGTCTTTTCAACATAGCTGCATCTCTTTTGGAAAGATGATTGAGTCTCCCCGCTTTTTGTTCCATTCTCAAGTTCTCGAACTTATAAAGTCTCATTTTTGTAGTGGGCCACTATGGATCCACTTTTTATTAACATAATGACACTAAACCCTTATCGTAGCATATGCTATTGAATCAACTGCTTTATTCTTGGTACCAATAATAAAAACCGTTTCCCCTACTTGCTATATTAAAAACTAAATCACAACCTTTTGATCAAAGACAAGCAATTTTAGTAAGATTTGTGATAATGCCTTTGCGCTTGGTAGAAATATGAGGTGCCATCCTAGGATTCCATTTTCTAATACCATAGCCAAAATGAACTCCTCCTTACATCATCTTTTCCAAATTGATATTTCAATATCTTCTTGTCATCCCCCCCCAACACTTCTATTTTTTTTTCAAAGCAACAAGGTTGCCCTAAACCAAATAATTATTTTGATGGAACCCTTTCTTCTACCAGGGATTGGCTGTTGATGTTGATACACAATCCAAATCCCTACCCTCTATTCATCATTATCTTTATTTCGTTTACTACATAATATGACCACAAATAAAGAGTTTTATTAATTAAAATTAAAAAGTATGAATCCCCTCTTAGGAATCATTAAATCCTCCAAATGATTATTTTGATGTATCATGAAACTTCTTGGAAATGGAAGAATCAAATAATTCTCTGCGGTGGAACAATATATCTTTTATTTCCCAATTCTACTTTTTGGTTTCCAAAAATGTTTTTATGTTGCCTTGAACGGTGCACTAATCCTTTGAATTCGGTATGAACAGGTTTCATCTCTCCTATAACAATGTTCTCTTTTTGGCATTTCAACCAATTGATACGGCTCCAGAGAGTTGCTTTGGCTAAAACTCGAGTAATTTCTTGAGAACTCACTTCATATGTTAAACTTTGGGTATTCCAAGATGCCTTTGTTATTCCAATAAGATGGCATAGTAACAGATCGATTCTTCTAAAGCACGCCTCGTTCACGCCACTTGCAACCAATTCCATTAGTTCTTGAGGTTAGAAAACATTAGACATTCCATCCTTTGAAATCAACACCTTTGATGTTGCTTGGCATACAATAATTTCTATTTGCTCCTCCACATCACCATCCACCTCGGGGCCTTGTAATTCTTCAAGACTTTCTGCTAACATATCTGCTATGGCACGGCCCTTAATCAACTTTTGACCCAAGCTTTGTATGTCAAATTCCAAGATTAAGATCTACCATTTGGCCAATTTCCCGACCAAGGCCGGCTTTTCCAAGATGTACTTGATAGGGTCATTTTCAATCGTCCATAGGATTTGGTAGTGGAGGGTATATTGTTGCAGTTTGTGCAACACCTAGACGAGGGCCACACAAGTCTTCTCAATCTCAGAATAATTCAACTTAGAAGCAATGAACTTCTTGCTTAAGTAGTGTATCGCGCATTCTCTACCATCATTTGGTATTTTCTGGGCTAGCATGGCTCCCAGCGACTTGTCGTGTATTGTCAAGTACAAAATCAAGGGAATTTTGGGAACTGGTGGGACCAAAATCGAAGGATGCGAGAGGTAGTGCTTTATCTTTTCAAAAGCACTCTGGCATTCATCATCCCACTTAAACCTCGCATTTTTCTTCAAGAGATTGAAAAATGGTTTTGCTGTTTCTGACAATTGGCAAATGAACCTTGCCACGTAGTTTAGCCGTCATAATAAACTGCGGACTTCTTTAACAATAGTCGAAGGCCGTAAATCGCAAATAGCCTTGACTTTTGATGGGTCGATTTTGATGCCCTAAAAGTATTCCAAAAAAAAAAAAAAATATGAAACCGGACAAGACAATCTCCAAGTTTCCAACTTTAAAATCAATGGTTGACAATAGACTGTCCATTTCCATAAAATAATGAATCATTATGTGCTCATTTCACTATTTTGGGTCTTAGAGAGTGGTGTTTGGAATCCCAAATAAATGATAGAGAGTGAAAAGAATTTGAAACCTGTCAAATTACTCTCCCATTTTCCTTTAAAAAAAATTGTGGCTGGCATTAGACCGTAAAAAAATTATAAGTACGGCTTTGCTATGCTAGCCTGGCCCCTTGACAAATTCAGCTGATTTCTTGACAATGAAGACAAACTAAAAGAGAAAATCCTTTTAAAGGTATTGAACTGCTCTCTTTAACATTTGAACAAAACAAAGAAGATTTCACCCATTAAGGAGATTTAAAGAGAGGGTGAAGAATAAGGGAGAGAGCACCAACATGAGATAACAACAAAACAAAAGAGAGAATTCATAGATTTCACCCGTTAAGGAGATTTAAGGAGAGGGTGAAGAATAAGGGAGAGAGCACCACCATGAGATAACAACAAAACAAAAAAGAGAATTCACATATGAATGTAGTAGAGAAATTTATCCAAAAAGTTCTAAAGCAACAAATTATCACATGAAGGTTGTCATGCAAGAAGAAAAATGCAAGGAAAAGTATATAAAAAAAAAATCCTAAAGCTTTGATAGTACTGTCAATTTAATCATAGACCTATCATTGGTGCCAATTTAGTCCATTTAGTCATAAACATTTTAATTTGGTGTCAATTCGGTCATTTTCGACTAATTTTAGTTAGATTTTGCTGATTGATGGGATGTCGGTCAATTGACATGACACGGTCGGTGTTGACATAGATACATTTTAATAATATATTAATATATATTTTTATTTTTCTTTTGTCCTTCCCCATTTTCCTTTCTCCAGCCAAACCTCCTCAACCTTGTTGGCCACTAGTGACCCTCACGGCCCTTGGCGAGGCTCGAGCTCTTGCTAGAGGCCCCGAGTGCTGCTTGTGCCGGGCAATGAGGCTTGGCTTCACCAAATTCGGTGAGGCTAGCTTGAGGGCTGCGAGGCCGCGAAAGTGGCCTCACGGGAGGCTTGCCCTCATCGGATCTAGTGAGGGTCAAGCCTCGTCCAACCTTTGGCGAGGCTAGCTCGAGGCCGCCCCTTGCCGGCCATGGCTGAGCAACCCTCATAGCCTCCAGTGAGGGCTTGAGCCTTGCCAATGGCCGTGAGACTCGGTAGAGGTAGGCAAGGTCGAAGTTTGGTGATCGATTAGAGGAAGGAGGAGGAGAAAGAAAAAGAAAAGAAATAGGAATGGAAAATGAAAATAATAAAATAGAATAAAATAGAAAAAGAAAAAATATTAAAATATTATTGAAAATTATCCACGTCAACATCGATCATGTCACGTCGGTCAACCAAAGTGCCCAGTCGGCAAAAATCTAGCTAAAATTAGTCGGAAAGAATTGAATTGGGATTGAGTAAAAATATTTATGACTAAATTAGCATGAATAAAATGTCTATGATTAAATTGGCATAAATGTAAAGTGTTTAGGACTTTTTGACACTTTTCCCAAAAAATGTACCATAGTATTCTCCAAAAACAAAATAACAAGAGTCTATAGGCACAAGCCTAGATGATGACAATGGTGGGAATGAGAATTTTTTTTTTTTTTTTTTTTTTTTTTTACTAATAGTTAAGAAATTGGCATGGATAATACTAGCCATCCAATTTGATAATACAAACTAAGTAGCACCAACATTAACACCAACACGCGATATGCAACATGCGACACAACATGACACAATATGTCAATACGTCATTTAAAAAAAAGAAGAAGGAATTATAATACGTTGAGACACATTACATATTAAATGTATATTTTTATATAAATGATCATTTTTATGATTATTTTAATCAATTTAATTTGATTCAAATTCAAAAATAAATAAATAATAATAAATGATCATAGAATGAATTTACACTAAAAACATTAATCCGCTATTTGTTAATATCAATCATTGTTTTAATTTGCAAAAATTCAATTTCATTCCAATAATTCATAAAACTCGAAGAAAGAGAAAATCAATCAATGTTATGGATTCGTGTGTCAGAGTGTATTGGAAGAGAAAAGAAAAAAAAACAAACTTGGTAATGAATTGGAGTTGATCTTGTGACACAAGAAATCACTGGCCAGCAGCTAGTTAGCGATGACTAGCGTCAATTGGACCGAAAAACCAATGCCAGATTGCAGCCCAGTAGTGGCATGAGCGTCGATGAGGATTCCTTGGATTATTGGTGCTTTAGGTGAGGATGTCGGCAAGGGGAAGACATCGTGAAGAAGAGATGGCTTCACAAGGAAGAAGACCACTTGCAGGGAAGAGAAAAAGAAAAAAATGAAAAAGAAAAGAAAATATAAAACAAAACAAAAGAAAAAGAAAGTGAGAAAAATAGAAAATAGACAATAGAAAGGAAAACAAAAGAAATAGAAAAAGAGTAATTAAAAAGAGAGGAAACGAAAAATCCATGGGCTTAATAGAGAATGGGCTGGTTCAGGATTAGATATGGGTTAGCTGTCATGGACTTGAAGGTCAGGAGTTGCGGGCTTAGCAAATGAAATAGAAGTTGGTTATATTTGGACTAGGCCCAGGGGCTGGTCCGAATTCCAGACCCATATCCACCGGGTCCAGAGTCCATTTTCCAGAATTTAAAATATTAAAAAATCTAAAAAATAGAAAATATTAAAAATAATTAAAAATTTTCCAAAATTAAAAAATTTAGAGAAAGTTTAGAAATTAGCTTTATGAGTATTTCTTTTTTTGTCAAAAATGAGGAAAATCCTTAAAAAAAAAATGAAATCCAATTGGATAAGTCTTTTAGGGCTTTATCATAGGATTTTTGGATGCCTTTTCTTTTTAGAGGCACTATTAAGTTGCTACTTGCACTTTTCAATTAGATAATACTTGATTACCCAATTTCAATATAATGATTGTTATTTTCTTAGATGGATTAGGATGGACTTTAAAATCTTCAATAGGCAGCTATGACATTTTAGTTAATAAATAGTCGAGTTTAGATACCAACTCTAGTTAAATAGTTAAGGTAATCAAATCCCCGGTTCCGAAATACCTTATTGTGCATGTATCAAGACAATAGTCCTGCGTCTCGATTAGGGTTCCTAGCTGACCTCAAACAATGGCTAGTACGAGACACTTTTTAAACATATAGATTAGGAAAACGAATGTCACTTGAAGTATGAACTTAAGGATAGTCCACGGTTTATAAGCAAGTACTTCTAAACCTATTCTCCTAAGGCGCCCCCTTGATGGTACGTTGCAACAATAAGGTTGTGGTTGTTGTTTTTCATTTCCGTTATAGCTCTACTTGTTGTAAAATAAGTCGGATTACAATCAATCGAAAGGGAATTCTAATTATCAAAATTGCGCAATATGTGAAATGTAAAAGATATAGTAGATGAGAGAAAATAAGAACGATTGACCAGAAATTTTTTACGTGGAAAACTCAAGATGGGAAAGACCACGAGACATTAATCAGGAACTCTCCACTATAATCAAAGGATTACTTCTCTCACAATAGATCCTCACAACTGCCACAAAACACATCCTCTCTTAAAAAGTCTCAAGAATTCTCGTGTTACTCACGTACTAAAGACTCTTATGATCTTTTTGGAATATTTTCTAGTGCTGTTTAAATCTCCATCCAATCCTTCTATTTATAATGGTAGACCTCTACCCAAATTAGGATTCCTACCCAATTGGTAATCACCTCCCAATTAGAAGCTTTCCTGATTTATTGAATTCCTCTAATTTAGGTAGTCACTAGAATTATATCCTATTATTCTTCATAAATAGGACTACTTCTTATTTAGGTTTCTTCCTTTTCAACGTCATACCATAATAAGACTCCCTTCCTATTATGTAATCTTGATGAGCAATCTACGGGATATTCCAAATAGACTTTTGAACATATTGTAATTATTGTTGATCAACAAGAAAAATATACAACTCTTCGAAATTATATCACTTTGGGAATTCCAACAATTTGTTTAATCAATTCAAGTTGCGACTTTGATCTTGCAAATATTTTGATTACAGCAAATGATGATGCTCCTTGAGTAATAATGAGATAAATAAATTATATTTTGAACTTCATAAATTTTTGGAATCGGTTGCTACTCTTGAATCGTATAAAAGAGATCCAAATTATTGTAGATATCACGTGATTGGTCATATCCAAAATAGAATTCAACTAGGCAAGTCGAAAAGGAGATTGTTAAATCAAAATAATTCCCTTGAAAGTTGTGTTTCTATCATAGGGCAATATGAATGCTTTATCATGTTCTAGCAACACACCAAAAGGGTAATATGATATATCAGGTGTGGAAGTAGGCCAACATTTCTATTGGCAAATAGGAGGATTTCAAGTCCATGGCCAAGTCCTTATTACATCTTGGGTTGTAATTGCTATCTTATTAGGTTAAGTTAGTATAGATTTTTGGAATCCACAAACCATTCAAAATGATAGAATTTCTTTGAATATGTCATTGAATTCAGTTGAGACGTTAGCAAGACTCAAAATGAAGGCGAATATGGTCCATGGTTACCTTTTATTGGAACCATGTTTCTATTTATTTTTGTTTCGAAATGATCAAGTCTTCTTACACCATAAAAAAAATCATAGAGTTACCTCACGGGGCTTGTGACATCCTAACATTTGGCCCGTGATTCGGATATATGAAATGGTTGTTTTGTTGACGCGCTTATAGTTAATTTACTCGGAGCTGGCCACTCACGAGTTAACTAATCTATTAGGTGAGACCGTTAAGGGATATGATCATGATAGACTAGAGAATTCAATCAGGAATCGATTGCTCAACTATAATAATCAGCAAGGGTCAATATGACACTGTTATAAATCGAATTGCGAACGGACATAAGTCGATTCGACGAAATTGCGTAGTCGAATTGTAGGTGATTCCGCATGATATTCACGCCAAACAATTATAACCTGATTTTCTATTGATATTATATTCGGGATACATAATTGAAACCTCAAGATTTTATGATAACCGAGGGTCGTCTACGACTTGGAGATGCACAAATGTGGATCGAAAATTATCAACCACAGGTCAAACGCGCTAAATCCCTAAAAGCTACTTGATAGGTTAGGTCGTATTAAAGTTGCGTTCGGTCGATTTTAGCCATGAAATTGAATTCGGTTTTGGGAATCAGATGTTTGAGCGTGTCACAATTCATTTATAGGATGTTATCTTATCTTTCGCGAATTTTCGTCGAGTCCGAAATTTTGCAGAAAAACGATTTTTGGACAAGCAAGAAAACTAATGGAAATTCGGATCAAAAGGAAAAAAAGGGGAAATTGCTGCCCAAAAAAGATTTAATTGTGGAAATTTGAGGTAATTTGTGATTGGTTGGGCCAAAGACTTTTAGTGCATGAAGACTTTGGGGCATATGTAATGAGTGGTTAGATATTTAACTAGGTTTGTGATTGGTGGTTCAATTGACCTTGCTTTTCTTTCTCTCTCTCTCTTTCTCATCGACACTCACGCACGTTTGTCTCCCTCTCTGCCGCCAGCTTCATTTTCTTTTCACCTACTTTTAGTTCTTCCTTCCTTTTCATCTTTGCCACACCACATCTTCAGCAGCTTCTCATCTTCAAGTCTTCATCATCTCCAACCCCACTTCCCCTCACCTCAGCAGCTTCACCCACCTTCCATCTCACACGTCATCAGCTTCACCACCACCGTACACCACATCACCTTAGCACCGCTCCTTACACCCGCAAAACCATCATCCACCGCCACTCCACTTCACGCCAACTCCAGAGGTAACCCCACCAGTAACCCAACACACCAGCGGCTCCACAACACCACCTCGTATCCCCTTCACGCCACTCCAGCAACCATCACCAGCTCACCCTCATATCATCCCACCAGCGTCCATCTCCATCATCCATTTCCCCTCAGCCCATCGAGCAGCTCCACACGCCTAGCACCAACACCGCTGCCGATTGAGCCTCATCCGAGCCGCAGTTGCTAAGCCCTCGCCGCCGTCACTTGGCGTTGCCGTGAGCCTGCCGCCATCATAATCTCGTGAGTTAACTCCCTAATCCTTGATTAGGCCGTTAATTGCATTTAGGGGGTGTTTAGATTAGTGCTAATCATAGTTAGATTAGTAATAATGAGGATTAATAGTTAATCCTAGGTTAGTGTAAACTAAGCATGGTTAGGTTAGTTAGCCTTGGTTAGGTTAGTTAACCTTGGTTAGTTTAGTTAACCATGGTTAGGTTAATTAATTATATTTAAGTTAATTAAGTTGGATTATTTTAATTAATCGCAATTTATTTAACTAATCGTAATTAGTGTAATTAGTGATGGATTAGCCGTTTCGTAGAATTTTACGCTCATTTTTCTTGGATGAAATTATGCGTGTTTGTGATGGCTTATAAGTGCTATGATGTGAAATTGATTGCTTGATGGTAGTTATTGGTTTTAGTATAAAAATCGGTTTTATGGGCTTTTAAATAGAAAAAAATGTTAGGTGTTGGTTTTGGACGCCAATTTTTATGTACTATATAAAACCGTGGAGTTTTAAAATAAGAGCATATCAACTTTGACGGTTCACTTTTGAATACGTGACCATGCAAGATTATTTTACCGGGATTTTTAATAGGAAGAAAAATTTGCCAAGTTCATTATTTGAAAACAAGGCTTTTGAACGCAAAGCATGGTGTTCTTGGCTAAATATGTGCTCGTATGGTCACTAAGTGGAAACCATCCTGATGCGTTTTACGTGGGACGATACCTAATTAAGTTCGGATGCCCTCGTGTTAATGGGATGCTGAGTCGTGGTGGAGGCCAAACCAACGCTCCTTTATGGAATGCCGTCTAGGTAGGGTGTGCTAGACGTTGCCATGCCTAATGGGGTGGGACGATGCCTGGTTACGTCGGATGACCGCCGACTTTTGAGTTGGCTGTGGCTGATGGGTCGTAATAATCGGAACACGCTTGAATGGTCGTGATACTTTGTGCCTGATTACGGGGCAAAATTGTGTGGCATGATATGAGACGTGTCATAACGGTTTTACCTTATAATCGGGACCCATGTGAATGTTTGAAGATGAGAATTATGCGTTCCGGTTATTAATTACGCTTGTCTTAATTAAAATGGCATATGTGATGCTCTAATATGCGGGGATGTCTTTGAGGTGAGGTGAGTTTTGTATGGTGCGTGTTTAGGACTGCCTTCGAGGCGAACTTGCATCCTAATTGGAGTTTAGGTTGTTGACTCACTGAGATTTATCTCACCTTGTCGTGGCTAACCTTTTTTAGGTCCTTAAGATGTGTTTGGCTCAGCATTTTGAAAGCCCATTAGGAAAATACAAAACAATTTAGCCTAAAGGACTTTCAGCAAATGCAAATGCCGTTTGGTAAAAAACACATTTGAAAAACTCTTTTTGGTGATTAACATTATTTTTTTAAAATTTTATTTGTTTAAAATTGAAAAAAATAATGTATGCAACTTTTTAAATATAAATTTTGACGATAATACTAAAAAATCGAATACATATATATATATATATATATATATATATATATTTTAAAAAAGACAAAACCCTTCATCAGAATTTTTAAATTTCTATTTGCTTAAAATTGAAAAAAAGTTATGTATGTAACTTTTTTAAATATAAATTTTCACAATAATGCTAAAAAAATCAAATGCATATATATAATTAAAAAAAAAATGAAATCCTTCATGGAAATTTTTTAATTTTTATTTGTTTAAATTTGAAAAAAAAAATAATGTATGCGACTTTTTAAATATAAAGTTGAAAATAATGCTAAAAAATCAAATACATATATAATTTTTTTTTAAAAAACCCTTCATCATAATTTTTAAATTTTTAATTGTTTAAAATTGAAAAAAAGAAAATAACATATGTGACTTTTTAAATATAATTTTTGAAAATAAAAAATCAAATATATATATATATATATATATTATAAAAAGACCAAATCCTTCATCTAAGTTTTTTAATTTTTATATTTTAAAATTTGAAAAAATAATGTATGCGAATTTTTAAATATAATTTTGAAAATAATGCTAAGAAATGAAATACATACATATATATATATATATATATATATATATATAATTTGTTTTAAAGACCAAACCCTTTGTCGTAATTTTTTAATTTTTATTTGTTTAAAACTAAAAAAATAATGTATGAAACTTTTTAAATATAAATTTTGACAATAATGCTAAAAAAATCAAATATATATGCTAAAAATCAATTATAGAAATAATTTTTTTAAAAGACCAAAATATATTTAATTTTTTTGGCATCATTTTGGCATTTAAAAAAAAAAATGAGGGTGAAATCAGAAATTTGAAGAATGAGTGAGGTTAATTTTGGAAGAAAAAATTAAGTTTCAACATTTGGCCAAATGCTGAAAATTCAAAGCTAGTCCCTACTATAATTGGGCTTTCAAAGATTTCCAATGATGACTTTCACTTTAAAGTTACTTCAAACTGGTTGTCAAACAGTTTAGTATTTTTCTAAGGGGCTTTGGAGGCTGAAAGCCTATTGGGAATGCTGAACCAAACACACCCATAGTAGCCCTACCTAATCACCCTCTCTTGCCCACTACGCGAACCTCTACCTACTCCCTCTCTCTTTTGCATCACCCTCGCTCACTCTCGCTCACTCTTACTCACTGTTGCCCATTTCCCTCACTCTCGCTCCTCTCGTGCCACCCTTCAATGATTTGGTGAGTCTTTTTTTTTTTTACAACTCGTAAATTTTGTTTTCTTTTTAAATGCTGTTGTTAGATATAGATTTGGCGAGGTGAAGTACAAGGGGAAGAGAGTTTTTTCATTTGGGTCATTACAAGGGGGAAGAAGACGGAAAATTTTTAGTCATAGGCTAAAGGAAAAACATATGACAAAAAATATGGAAAAATTAGTAAGAATTAGGGCGTGTTTAGTAACGAATCTGTTCTGGAGAACAATTTTTTTATTAGAAATGGTTTTTTGTTTTTTTTTTTTTTGTTCTCTGGAACAATTTTTGAATATAAGAATGTGCTTGTAACTTTGCACAAAATTTACATTCCCGAAATAGAAATGCGTTTAGTAAAATTGTATAATTTTGTTGTTTCTTTTAATTTTTTAATATTTTTATTATATTTTCCATTTTTATTTATTTTTCTTTTTCTTTTCTCTCCTTCTTCCTCCTTTGTGGTCGAGTCACCGGCCATGACAGCCGTCGGCAATTGGCTGGGCGAGGTTTGACGAGCTCGCTAAAGCCTCACTAGGCTAGGGCGAGGCCGGCGAGCTCGCCAAAGCCTCGCCCGGCCACCGCAAGGCTTTACCTCGCCCGAGCGACTTGAGGTCGACTTCAATGGGCCACCGCCGGGCGACGCTAACTTGGTAGTGGCCCGGCGAGGCCGGGAGAAGGAAAGGAAAGAAAGAAGAGAAGAAAAAAATTGTTCTTGGGAACAAGAAGCTACTTTTTTCTATTTTGTGTTTATGTTCCAAATCTATTTCCAGGAACAAAAATTTTACCAAACACATTTCTATTAATTTTTTCCTTTCCTTGGAACAAAATAATAGAAATAGTTGTTTCGGAGAACATGAATTATTTTTACCAAACAGAGCCTTAGTGGCTAGGCGTAATGGCCCAACTAAATTGGCCTTGGTCTGAATAGATTATGAGCTTGGCCTTTGAAAACAACTTCCAATAAGATAATATTAAAGTAGACTTCATGGGTTGCGTTCGTATGAAATTCAATGGCAAAAAGAATATCACAATCATAGTCCCGTTGGAGATTGTTCTGTAGTTCATGGTGCCATCGAAATAGATTGTTTTGATCAACCTGGTTTTTCCACCATAACAAACAATGCAAAGTTTTAGGATAGTAGCATTAGGTTCTAAATCTTATTTCAAATGAATATAATAAGTTACTTAAAAAAAACATAAGTGGGTATCACAAGAAGTTATAAATGCAGTCATCGGATAGGAGTCCAATGCATCACTCTGCTAATCAATTTTGCAAATCTTTTTTTCTCTTTAAAATTGACTTTAATTAACAACTACTTATGAGTGGGAGAACTCGTGCAAGCTATATAATGAATGAATATAATTTTTAATTAAATGATATATTGATTGTTTACAATTTTTTTGTTAATAACAATGATTGTTGGGAAAGAAAGAGACAACGAAAAAAAGATAGAAAAAGAAAGAAAGAAATAAGTAAAAGGGTTTCTAAAGGTTTTCATTAAAAAAATCAGAAATTTTCAGAAAAAAATTAAAATTAGTTTTTGAGTAGTTTTCTTTTAAAGGGCAAAGAAAAAATCCTTAAAAAATTAAGTCAATTGAATAAGTCTTTAGGATTTCACCATCGATTTTTTTGGATGCCTTTTTTCTCATTTTAAGAGACAATGGTAGGTAATATTAGAAGATAATAAATAATTAAACAATAAAAAATTTAAAAATTCAAAAAATTCATGAAAAATTTTAAAAAATTTAGAAAAAATTGAGATTTTTTTTTGAATTTTTTGGATCCCTTTTTCTGTCTTCTTAGAGATTATGCTAGGTAATATTAAAAGATAATAAATAATAAAAATTAAAAAATAAAGAATCAGAAAATTCATAAAAATCAGTAATCTTTAGAAAAAAAAAAACTGAAAAATTAGCTTTTCAAGTACTATTAAAGAGTAAAAAAAAAAAAAAAATCCTTAAAACATTGAAAACCTATTGAATAAGCCTTTAGGGTTATATAATTGGATTTTTTTTTGGAAGCTTTTTCCTTTTTGGAGACAATGCTAAGTAATAGTTAAAGATAATAAATAATAGAAAAAATAAATAAAATTTTAAAATTTAGAAAGTTAATAAAAAATTCAGAAAAATGAGAAATCATTGGAAAAACTCAAAAATTAGATTTTTTGAAGAGCTTTCTTTTAAAGAGTAAAGAAAAATCCTTAAAAAATTGAAACCCTATTGAATAAGCCTTTAGGCTTTACCATAGCATTTTTTGGATGCCTTTTTTTCTTTTTAGAGACAATGCTAGATAATATTAAAAGATAACAAATAATAAAAAATAATAAAAAATTCAAAAATTCAAAAAACTCACGACAGTCTTGAGATCAAGAGAAAAAAAGAAATTATTATTGAGGAAAATGAAGAAAATCTTGTTCCTACTTTTGGCAATCGAAGGAAAACCTGTTGAAAATTGACTTTCGAAAGAGATGAGTATCTCATCTCAACAAAAAAATTGAAAAAGAGAGGAAATGAACAAATTCTCAAGCACCTACATTCAAAAGTTTTTGTACGCCACAGGAAGGAATGCGAATGAAATAGGCTCTCCTCCCGCTGCCCGGTTTGTACCACCTCGGCTATAATCGAAAAAACTTTTCTTCGGCCGTTCGGAGTACTACTTGTGCGTTCAGGTCAAGAGAACCGACCCGACCCTATTGGATCGAGTTGGTTTGAAAATAGGGCTAACTTTAAGGCTTATTCGAAATTAATTAAATAAGCCCATGAAGATATCCTCAATAAATTTTAAAGCCCACGGCCAAGGTCAATCCGGACCCCCTAAGGCAGACACCCCCATTGATCATAATTGATTTGTATCCAAGCCCAACACAATCTAATTTAACCCAGAATCTAAACCAAAAAATCTAAGCCCAAATTAAAGTAATAGCCTAACTAAGCCCATTTTCTTGCCATTCTTTCTTCCATGCAATTTCCTCAATCTGCCATCCCTCCTTTCCAGCAAACACAAGAACCCAAAAGCTAATGCAATATCCAAAGATGATTTACACGAATCAAAGGGAATATTACCTTAACAAAAGTCGTTGCTGGAATCATGAAATGCAGAGCACCAGAATACAACAATGAGGTAACACTAAGGGCACTGAAAGCCTTATAATGTAATCTCATGAAATTGAGGCAGAATAAACGGATCAAAGGCTCCCGTAGGGATTTAAGCATGCTGTTAAGGATTCAATGGACAGGTTTTAAGAAGGTTCTTCTTAAATACTCTCGGGACTTCATTGAGATACTTTGAAATGAGAACAAGGACTAATTTCAAACACGATTTCGAGCCAACAGCAATACATAGTGCACAAGCAACACTCGAAGCAAACTCAGATTCACATTATTTGCGTTCAACATGAATGAACACAGAGCAAAAAGTCCTGGTCTCGGCTGAACCAAGGCCGGGTGTAAGAAACCATCGAACATAAAGAGGGAAGCGCCAGCTTGGTCGCCGAAGGTGAACCTACCCGCCTCAACGCAGCGAACAGAGGGTGAACTTTGAAAGATCAGTTTTGTGATTTTTCGGGAGTATTAATACAACTGAATAGAAACTAATGGAGAGTAAATTTATCACAAATATATCATGTTAGGATTTTTGTTGGTCAAAAAATTAGTTTCGGAAAATTTATGGCGGCCAAAAAATTAGTTTGAGATAAATTTGTCATAGATGTACTTGCTCGACAATTTTTGTGGCGTTAATCCTAAAAATTAGGGACGGAGCCTAACCCTAAATAAAAAGGTATCATTAACACAACGCGCATTTGCATTATAGATGTTTGGATTTCCAAGATGAATTATGCCTGATCTGAAATAAGGATACATGAGTAGATTTGAAGAGGCGAAATGAAGAAAGAGATCGTTGCCAGCCGGGAGGAGATTTGACGATATATTTGACTGGAAATCATGACAAGAGGGCGGAAATTCTAGGGTGTTGAAGGAACTTTTTTGCACAACAAATATCGTCGAAAACTAAGTATTTTCATTCACAGATTCAACCAAACAAGTCATTAATACCTTTTTTTCTTTTCGTATGGCAAATGATTGAACTGAAACAAAGTGAGATGGCAAGGCCCTCAATGAATGTATTTATTGCAAGAGAAATAATTTTACATGTTTCCTACATAAATTTCTGAATCATAACTGATGAATTCATTTCATTAATGAACTACTTCCCTCGAGCTATATAAGTTCTCATCTCTAGATCAACCGCATCACCAAACGATCAACGATCTCACACAATTTTCTAACCCTCCTATCCCCAAAAGACCATAATGGCAACGGCCAGGAACTTGTCTGCTCTCATGATCCTGTTGGTCGTCCCTGTTGCATTGCTTCCTACGGCTACTGTCGCCAAGGTCGGAAACCTTGATTGCGGAAAGGGAATAAGTAAGGATTGCGGGTCTGGATTCTATCAAATCATAGTCCTCGCCGACACCTTTACACCCACCAATGAATGTTGTCACGAGCTCTTGAAAGCGGGAAGAACTGCCACGACCAATTTGTGGAGTTGAGCGTCTCGAGCCACAAGCCGATTAAGGGGACAGTATCGATGTCCATAGGAGGAGCAATGAGACATGGAACAACTGCGTTGCGGCTCTCGATCCTGTATCCTCCCGAGCCTGCTCATTGAGAGCTATTCCTATTTTTATAGTACAATAAACGTGTAAAATAAAAAGAACGAAAGGATTACAGTTTTTCTATTGGATTCCGCTCAATTTTTTTATTTTATTTTTTGTGCCTCTTAAGCCTTATGGTTAACTATCGCGCAAGCACACTTGTGGATGAATCGGTGTTTAATGTGCTTATTAAGCTCGTAATTTCTTTAAAATGATCTGCAAAATACAATCTGCCCCTAAAGTTGTTACCGGCTTCCGAGTCTAAAAACAGAGTCCCATACAAAACTATAAAGAAAATGCCACTTTAATTCTTACGATTTTAACACAGCCTTTTGAAATAAATACCTAAGCGATCAAAAAATTAATAGATGGTTTAATAATCATACATTCATCTCTAATAATCACGTGAATACGTAGCTAAAACCGGTCGATCTAGCATACTATTATATAAAGTTATGTAAAGAGGACTTCCTACTTATAAGGTTTTCTGACAAATTAAATCCGGGATAGTTGTTTTTATTTAACACTCTATCAATGGATACATGCATAAATTAATAATCTTATATAAATCTTACTCCGAATCTTTTTAATCTTGTTAGCAATCATAAAAAAAGATTCAAATCTCGAAATGTATTTCTCTGTTTATATATGCACGTATCCAATTGCTCCATTAGTAATTTCTTTCTTTCGGTTAACTGATAGTTGAAATAGCCTATACTGGATGATTCGGCGAAACCTTAAAATGTTAACTATGTGTTCATGCGAGAATGCGGGGTACACTTTTGCTACTCATATACCATGAAAACTTGACTTTTGAACATTTAATGAGGTTTTGCTGGTACCGAGAATTTAGAAATATGGATGGCCCGACATCTTACGCATAGTGAGTTCGTAATAAGTCTGACCATGTTATTATGCAAGAGTAGGTTTAATTTTATCAACCCAAACGTAAAGGATGTATTTTTGTGGTCGGTGCAATGAATGTATGTTGGTCGGCACGGAAGATGACGGGCGAAGATTATTATTATCGGCTTGGCCCCTCTTCATTTAATGAAACTTATTAATTATCACAAGTTCTAATAATTTTTAATCAAGAAGAAATAGTCCCACCCCAATATCTAGTCCAAAGGTTAAATGATCAATTAATGAGTTCAATAAATCTGGAAAACCAAAACCCAAATCTTGTTAAAGGATAATTAGCTAATAAATAATTTGACCAAAAAATTCAGCTTATAAATAATCTCAATTAATCTAGAAAGCTAAAGCCGAGTTTGGTTTATAGATATAAAGGAAAAATAAGACCGGTCGGAACTTTGTACAAATAAACTTGGCTCATTTTCATTAATTAATGAGACCTATTAATTATTGAACTTTTTTTCCCACAAGTTGTTGAAAATCAGTTAAATAAAGAACAAAATCACACTAAAATATCTAGGCAAATCATTAATTGTTAATAAATAAGTTCGCTAAATATAACAAACCAAAACAAAATTATTTGATCAAAGGTTTAATTTATCAATTGTTGATACTTAAATTTTGGCTTCAAGTGTAATCATTTGCTTAAAGATTAGGGCTAATATCACGAAAACCCTAAATGAGTACACTTGTGACAACCTAAACGGGTATACTTCCGACAAATTTATCTTTTGCTAGTTTCCGTTAAAATTTACGATCAAATTCCTAAGTTGGACGGATGATACGTGGTAGTTGACGGGTATTTGGTTTACCCTCCATTTGTCACAAGTATATCGGTTGTGTGACTTTTCGGGGTATTAATACAACTGAATAGAAACTAATGGAGAGTAAATTTATCACAAATATATCATGTTAGGATTTTTGCTGGTCAAAAAATTAGTTTCGAAAATTTATGGCGGCCAAAAATTAGTTTGAGATAAATTTGTCATAGATGTACTTGCTCGACAATTTTTGTGGCGTTAATCCTAAAAATTAGGACGGAGCCTAACCCTAAATAAAAAGGTATCATTAACACAACGCGCATTTGCATTATAGATGTTTGGATTTCCAAGATGAATTATGCCTGATCTGAAATAAGGATACATGAGTAGATTTGAAGAGGCGAAATGAAGAAAGAGATCGTTGCCAGCCGGTAGGAGATTTGACGATATATTTGACTGGAAATCATGACAAGAGGGCGGAAATTCTAGGGTGTTGAAGGAACTTTTTTGCACAACAAATATCGTCGAAAACTAAGTATTTTCATTCACAGATTCAACCAAACAAGTCATTATTACTTTTTTTCTTTTTCGTATCGCAAATGATTGAACTGGAAACAAAGTGAGATGACAAGGCCCTCAATGAATGTATTTATTGCAAGAGAAATAATTTTACATGTTTCCTACATAAATTTCTGAATCATAATTGATGAATTCATTTAATTAATGAACTACTTCCCTCGAGCTATATAAGTTCTCATCTCTAGAGCAACTGCATCATCAAACGATCAACGATCTCACACAATTTTCTAACCCTCCTATCCCCAAAAGACCATAATGGCAACGGCCAGGAACTTGTCTGCTATATAAGTCTGACCATGTTATTATGCAGGAGTAGGTTTAATTTAATGAACCCAAACGTAAAGAATATATTTTTGTGGTCGGTGAAATGAATGTATGTTTGTCGGCACAGAAGATGACGGGCGAAGATTATTATTATCAGCTTGGTGCCTCTTCATTTAATGAAAATTACTAATTATCACAAGTTTTAATAATTATTAATCCAGAAAAAAAAGTCCCACCCCAATATCTAGTCCAAAGGTTAAATGATCAATTAATGAGTTCAATAAATCTGAAAACACACAAATCCTTCTACTTGGTGGATTTTATAATGCGATATCCTAGGACTATGTATCACTGACCCTTTCATTTTTAATAGCACATGCAGAAGCAATTATAATTCCCTAGACAATAAAACGATGGGATAGAAATGCAAGACCATATTTTTAATATTGAAATCAACAACCATACTTTTATACTGGGCATAACTCAGGGTGCTTCGCAAATCTATTCACAACTCCCTAGTTTCACTCTATTCACATATAAACAGTGTTCACAAAAGAGCATGGAATCTTAGTCCTCTTTTGTCTCGTTCTCCTCTTCCTCAGACTCCTCGTCTTCTTCAGGTTCTTCTTCTACCGGCTCCTCCTCAGCATTCCCTTAATCCTCGTCCTCCTTTGGACCTTCCACTTCTTGTTCCATGATCTCACCCTTCTGAAAATTTTCATCCTCTAGAGTGTATACAGGTGAAGTCGGCTCACTCCTGAGTGCAGGATCTCTAGCATCAACTACACCTCCACCATCGGGGTCTGCAGTCCCCTCACCAAAAGCTTTCTTTAGGACATAGTAAGGTATTTCTTCTTCAGGGTTGGTACGTATTCTTCGCCCATCATAAAAGTAGTGATACCAAGACCGATACTCACGGGGTCTTAGGTCGTCCTGACCAATTTCAACCCACACCGTCGATTCAATCAAAATGTATTCTAATCCTTCCGGATGGCCATGAACATGGAAGTGAGTTTCTTTCTCGGTAATGTCCACTAGAATGCCAAACTGCTTTGGAGGAGGGGGAGGTACTAGTGCTGCCATCTAGGGGCCTACAATAACCATTGAGAATACGTCTTAGCAAGTTCTACCTCACTAAGACTCGATTAGGAAACCAATACACCACATGGTTGTCTAAGCACAACATAAATCAGAAGACTTACCTTGACATTAGTCCCAACCTGCAATTCATGGTTATATACAGATGCTTCATAAATATTACATCAAACAATCAATCAATTCATGACAATCGGATTAATTTCATTGATTAATCGACTTAGTCGATTACATGTCAGTCGAACCGTTTTTAGGTCATTCATTCCACACCATATAACCTCCAATAGTACATTTAGTCACAGAGCCCCAATAATGCTCTCGGGTGTCGTTTTCGCCAAGGTGACATAACTTTCATTAATATATCTAGTCACAGAGACATATAGGTCTCTCGGGCGTCGTTTTTGCCAAGTGACGTGGGTAACAGACAGTCTACGTGCGTTCTTTAAGGCGCCATTTTCACCAGTGATATTCCTAATCACCAAACCACGCCCATAATAGGTCTTAGACAGTTTACGCGCGTTCTTTAAGGTGCCGTTTTCGCTAGTGATATTCCTAATCACCGAACCATGCCTGCCATAAGCCATACCTAACTGGTCCAAGCCAAAAGAATTCCCAGTTCATTCTTGCAACTCTCTCTACTTTAGCCCATCAATGCATTATTGGCGCTAAAATAGATATATTCGGCCTTCTACTAGTCAATCATTCAATTCCACGTAATTTCAAACAATTTAACAATAATTCCTCAAATATCACAATAAATTCAATTTCATGCAACGTAGAGCTCAAATAAATAAACGGACTGTACCATGACAATTAGCGCGAAATTTCGATCGTCGGCTATCCCTGCCTAATTTTCGTAAAATAATTAATTAATTAATTAATTTCAAAAATTAATAAATAAATACTAAAAATTCAATTTAGGCCCGTATTGTCTAATTGAAGCCTCGATAAGGGTCGAAAAAAATCCCGAGATGCATTCAATAAGTATTAGAATATATCTACTTGCTAATTGCATAATCAAAATGTCTTATATGCATCACAATTAATTAATAATCACTAATCTACTCTAATCTAACCACATAATCCTACTTAATTAACACTAATCAACCCTTAAGCATAATTAGTCTACTAAGCAAGGATTAGTGAGATTACTCACTTGATTAGCACACGAGTCGGATCAAACCAACGAGGACGACGCAAGGATCACTTCTTCCCAAAGTGGGTCTCGGGTTCGAGGCCCAGAAATGCCCCAAAACAGCCCACGAACTTGCTAGAAACCCACTCTCTAGGTTACTAACCTTGCTGCAAAATAGGGAGAAAAAGGGTTGGTTAGTGGTGGATGGTGGCTCAGTGAGGCGCACGGCTGCTCCGGTGGCCTCTTCAGCCGTTCACGATGGCTGAGGGGTGCTCGAATGGCTATTGGGCTCACGGCAGGGACAACTGGATGGTGGAGAGGGCAGACAGACATGCGGCCAATGCAGGTGTCCCTCTCTCTCCTCCCTTTTATACGACCCTCTATCCACGGGCCCTATTCCTGTGGGCCGGGCTTTTAGGCCCAACATGGGCGGACGGGCCAACTTAGGCCCATGCCCATCACATAAAACCATCATCTCCCACTTGCACATGGTGGGCTGAACATAATTCTCTTTTACCTCTCTTCAACATTCATACCGGTGAATAATCCGTGCGACCAGCATACTCTGAGAGCTCGTTGCCATACATCTGTTAGGAATATATAGCAGCTCATAATGGGTTTCACATCTTGAGTAGATTTAGTATGCAGTACCTTAGATCGATCGATCACATTTATATCTCTCTTGATCTCTTTCAAACAATGATATACATTGTATTCACAATTATGATTATCCCAAAGATAGTCATAATTGGTTAACCAGTGAATACAAAACTACAATGTGATTCTCCAAATTCGATCTTCCTCTTTCCTTCAAACTCTCAATTTCAGTTCAGCTTGCTTTTCTAGAAATGTCCCATTAGATCGAATCAACTCATGACCATTGGTAACATCCTAAGATAGCAAACACTAAATAGAAATCTTGAGAATAAGTAAGAGTCTGAGGGGACTAAAATTTGATGAACTCTTTTCATCAAGAGTCTCACACGACATAAAAGTTGAGATCAAACTTTTGCCACTCTTATTGGTCGTTACATGCATACGTAGTATGAAATACGTATTACGGTAATAACTCATTTCCCATGGAGCATATGTCTACACCTTCAATACCGTACAGATGATAGTTCAGACATACCTAATGTTTAACTTGAGTTCACGTATCTACTCATTCACAAAATTCATCAGAACTCACATCTGGCATCATAGACAGATAAAGTAAAATATGTGGGGTATTTTACTTTCGGACATAGTAAGTATTATGTCCTCATCTTAATACCCAGTTAAGTTGACATACGTATTCTAAGCTTGAGCTCTCGATTATCACCTAGATAATAAGCTTAAAAATAATCTCATCTCTATTTATCACACAGTAAATAGAGGCGATTACCCGTGTGAGTGGGCTAATCTTATATCTATCCGACATACTTTCTCAACTTAAAATAATACACTAAGCATTAAGATGTATAAAGATCAAACAAAGATTCATAGGCATTAATGATGAAAAACACAAATTCATCAAATGTAAACACTTTAGGGAAATTACAATCCAGTACATCAGACTCTACGCAATCCTAGAGATTTCATATGGCCACAAAACACATCTCTAGGTATTGGCTTTGTCATAGGATTTGCTACCATTCTATGTGTAGATATGTACTGTAAGTTCGAATAATTTCGTGCAACCATATCTTTGACAAAATTATACTTGGTATCTATATATTTGGTCTTGCCATGATATTTTGGATCTTTGGTGTACGCTTTTGCTGCTTGGCTATCACAGTTAACCAACAATGAATCTGCAGTACTTCTAATAACACCTAAATGATCCAATAATCTCTTAAGCCAAATATCTTCTTATATTGCCGCTGATAATGCCACGAACTCAGTTTCCATCGTGGACAAGACTATACACTTTTGTTTCTTACTGCTCCAACATATGGTGCCATTATTCGGTAAGAAAACAAACCCAGAGGTAGATTTTTTTTCATCTAAATCTCCTCTCCAATCAGCATCAGAATAGCCTTAGAGTCGCAGATCCTTTCCATAATAACTCAGCGTATAATCAGCAGTCCCCTTTAGATACCATAGTATTCATTTAACGGCTTTCCAACGTGCTTGACCTGGATTGGATTGGTATTTGCTCACTATTCCAACTGCAAAACATATGTCAGGTCTTGTACACATCATAGCGTACATCAAGCTCCCAACAGCACTAGCATAAGGAACATGTTTCATTTGTTCCTTCTCTTGTGGAGTCCTTGGATACAGTCTATGGCTCAATCATTCACCTTTTGCAATAGGAGTATCTATGGGTTTACAATCCCATATCATTCATCTCAAAGTTGGAAGACAACCAACTTTTGACAGTATTGACAAGCTCCATATTGCTTCCGGCAATTAGTATATCAACATATAATGATATGATCACAAATTGATCCTTGGATCTTTTGATATATATACAATGATTATCATCTATCATTGTAAAATCATATGCCATTATGGCATTATGAAATCGTATATACCATTGTCTTGACGACTGCTTAAGGCCATATATCGACCTCAAAAGTCGACATACATTTTCTTTTTGGCCTTTCACTATGAAACCAGCAGGTTGTTCCATATATGTTCATTCCTCTAATTCTTCATTGAGGAAAGCAGTCTTTACATCCATTTGATATAACTCAAGATCCATACTAACCACTATTGCTAGAATTATGCGAATTGAGGTAAATCTCACTACAGGAGAAAATGTTTCTTCATAATCAATTTCTTCCTGTTGATTATACCCATTCGCCACAAGGCGAGCCTTATGCCTTTATATCGAGCCATCAGCTTTACGCTTTATTTTGAGAACCCACTTGTTCCCAATAGCTTTGCGTCCTATTGGAAGATCAACCAGTTTCAAACTTGGTTTGACTTCATTGACTCCATCTCCTCTTTCATTGCATAAATCCATTTTTCATTACTAGGGCAATTCAGAGCCTCATTAATATTTCTTGGCTCATCCTTATCTTGCGGAGCAATCATAAAAGTTTCCCCTTCAATGTCAAAACGTCGACGGGGAATACTTTGGCAACTTGTTTGCCGTATGGGAGATTGTACACTTTGCACATCATTCCCCATTATGCTCCCACTTGGATTAGATAATGTTAACGTTGTCTCATCATGTGGTTGCAATTGAGAATGAGTTGAATTCAATTCATCACTTCTCATATTACTCCCACTTGGACGAACTCCACTAATATCATTATCTTGATCCAAGGTTACAAATAGTGAGTAATCTTCCCATATTTCGCCCTTCTTAGGAAATTCATCATCTAAGAATGTGACATCCCGTGATTCAAACTCAGTTATACTCCCACTTTCTTGCTCACCTATGAACATATACCATTTCGAGTGTTCGGAGTATCTCATGAAGATACTCTTCTTTCCTTTGGGACCCAACTTCCCAAACTTGTGAGAGGACTCATGAGTATAGGCGGCTGTGACACCCCGAACCCTTCGCAAGTCGCCACCAGCGCCAATATTACATCTTATTACCTTTCACCTTTGAAGAAGCGTCTTAATTCATAGACACACATTTTTTTTTAAACAAAACGGTCCCAGCACGACTCATTAACGGAAGCAAATTAAAACATCACCATCTCTCCCCCTACCGACCATGATACAAATACACACCACTAATCACCATAACTTTATAAACAAGCCACGACACTTTATTTACATATATTTTCAAGACGGGACTTCTTTTGGGTCGATACATCAAAAAGGAAAAGCTAGGACTCAGCCATGTCTAGCCTAAAACCTAAAAAAGAACCCTCGACCATCTTCATCTCACGTGTACAACCCCTATCATAAGTGTCGGCTATCTATCCAAAAAGAAACAGCCCCTACTCGTCACGCACAGGCCTCAAACCCAGTCCAGTGCGTTAGGCGGTGGCGGTGGCAGCATCCCTCTCATCACCCCATCGCGACGAACGTGGACGGAAACAAACTCCTGGACAATCGAGCCACCAGCCAGGCCTATGTCGTACGAGACAAAACAGCGCACACGTATGTAGGTGAGTCCAGGTACAGAAGGACAGCTGAACTCCTCACACTCTACCTCGATGTCGAACGGTAACCCATAAAATGCACCCCGCGTGATGGCAGGAAGCGGCATACTGCTAATCTGAAATGTTGGTCCCCAAAAGGGGTGAGTACAACCACTCAGCAGATAAGGAATCCAATAACAACTCAATGCATCATACAAATCATACATGCATTGCATGCGTTACTTACCTTGAAGCCATGCGCATACTATCATGCATCATTACATCTCACATGTCATCATCATCATGGCATCATTATGTCATATATGTCATCATCATCATAACATCATCATGACATATCATATATCATCATCATCATCATCATCATGCATGTCATCATGCATATCGTTATGCCATATCATATATCATCATCATCGTCATGCATATCATCATGCATATCGTTATGCCATATCATATATCATCATCATCATCATCGTCATGCATATCATCATGCATATCGTTATGCCATATCATATATCATCATCATCATCATCGTCGTCATGCATATCATCATGCATATCATTATGCCATATCATATATCATCATCGTCGTCATGCATATCATCATGCATATCATTATGCCATATTATATATCATCATCATCATCGTCGTCGTCATTATGCATATCATCATGCCTATCATGCCATGGGTGATCATCACTATTTCACATCACATATCATCATCATCATCATCATCATCAATCATCATGCCAATCATCATGCATATCATCATGCATATCATGCCATGGTTTAATTTCCACTTTTTGCTTTCAATTTGATCACCACATCACCCACTTCTCAAATCATCAATTTCATCATCCCCTCGGGCAAAGACCTCCGAGGCTTCCAGCATTCAGCCTCCCAGGCCACCGAGCATCCAGCCCCCCACATTCCGGGCATCTCACATCCCAACTGGCATCACGAGGCATTCCCTTCGGGCAGAAACCTCCGATAGGGCTTTCGACATTTACACTCCCTAGCCAGGCATCCCGCACCCCAATCCTGGCATCGCGAGGCATTCCCTTCGGACAGAAACCTCCGACAGGGCTTCCGGCACCCCCACGTTCCGGGCATCCTGAATCTCCCAGGGCCATCCGACAATGCATCTCTATACATTCCGGGCATTATCCTCCACCACAACCACCTCCTCACTTATCATTATCCACATTTACCATTATTTTGATCTCAATTTAACATGGCATATGGCATGACATCAAACAAGTCATACTTGGCATAGGATTCACACATGCATCACAATTCAATGTCATACATATACCAAGACTTTATCATACATGCAACACGATAAATTTAATGAAATTTATGGCCAATAAGATAATCTATTTTATTTTATTTTTCTTTTATTTTATTTATTTATTTATTTATTTAAATTCCAACTTTTGTCATTTCCATAAATTTAATATCAACAAATTCCCAAAATTATAAAAATTACAGAAAAATTTTAAACAAGCTAATAGGATGATAATTTCATACAAAATACATGCCCAAATAGCATTTCACACAATTTCCCAATTTTCACAAAACATCATATAATTTTCGGATGAAACCAGAATGCACGGTTTCTGAAGAAATTAGATTAAAATATCCATACGGCCTCCAAAAATTATGAAATTTTACTGGGTTATAGCCAAGACATTTTCGTACAACTTTCATGCAGAACTCCAAGCCATATTCTTCTTATATTATTTTATACAGTCTCACGAAGCTTCTGGATCCATTACCGCATCGTCCAGTGTACACACCTCCGAAATATTGAGATTTCACCTACCTATTCTCTTTCGTTTCCTCTGAAATTTGGACATGTTATACAAAAATATGTCCTCTACAAGTTTTATGAAGAGATCTAAGTCAAATAACCATAGTATAGTCATCATCTATGTCCATGAAGTCTCGGGTGTCTCGGAATACATCACCAGAATCATCGTCTTCAAGATCTAGTTGATTTACTAGGCTATTCTTGTTCATTTCACTTCAAATTTGAGTATGTTGTATTTTAAGATGTCTCCTACAACTTTCATGAAGAAATTGAAGTGAGATTCTCAACACAAACCAACATGCAATCACGAATCCAGCAAGAGGTCAGTAAAAACTCTCCAGATCTGAGGTCTCCGTAGGATAAGACTTTAACCCCTCTAATCTCCCTCATTTTCCACGAAATTTCAGTATGTTGTAGTTCAAGATGTTAGCTACAACTCTTATGAAGAAATAGAAGCTAAAATCGGACTCTAAATGCACATGTAAGCTCAAACAACATTCTGACTCACATGATCCGAGCAAGAACAGTCATGCGATTTAAGTATAAGCCAACCACACCTCGGTTTTTCTCACTTAAACACCCAAAAATTTAACATGCAAACAACACTCAAGCATGCAAGAGAAGCTAGAGGACTCCCACTTGCCTCTAGACCGGTCGGTCGACAGCGTACAGCGGCGAACACGGCGGCACACGGCGGTTCCTCCTCCTCTCTCTCTCGGCCGCTCCCCCCTCTCTCTCGAAATCTCTCTCTTGCACAACTCTCTCTCTCTCTCTCTCTCTTTGGGCGAGCAAATGACCGGCCACCCTTCTCTCTCTCTCCCTTTTTATACCCCCAAATCCTCATGATTACTTGCCTTAACCAAGGCCAATGCATGGCCTTCTCCCCTAAGCCAATGCATGAGAGTCTTGTGCCACTTGTCCTATGGACTTTTGGGCTTGGGCGTGGGCTTCTATTGGGCCGGTCGACCACTTCTCTTGGGCCTCTATTGGGCCGGCCAACTTGGCCCTTTAAAAGCTTAGGCCAATGGGCCTAAGGCCCATCCCAAAAATTGACTTTTTCCCTTTTTTAAAAAAAAAAATTCTTCTATAAATATTTTTAAATTTCAATTCTCATCTTGGCCAAAGTCTTGGGGCATCTTGTTTATCGAAATTTAGTTTATAAAGTACTGTTGACACCCGAAATTTTTTATCGACATTTTAATCATCCATTTTGCAAAAATATAAAAAATAAAGAGCCAAAAATAAAAATAAAAATAAAACAAAAAAGAAAAGAAAAGAAGAAAAAAATGAAATGAAAAGAGAAAACAAATTAGAAATAAGGAAAAAGAAAAGAAAAAGGAGAGAAAAAGGAAAAAATAAAATAAAAAATAATAGAAAAATAATAGAAAAGGAAGGAGGGGGCATTCGAAGAAAAATCTCTCTCTCTCTCGCGCGTATTCTCTCTCGAGAGATGCTCTCTCTCCCTGGATTTCCGCTCTCTTTGACTCTCTCACTCTCTCTCTCTCTCTTGGGGGGTTTTCGTTCACGACGGACGCTCGGAGGGGATTCTCTAGCTCACGGGACGCTCTCTCTCGCAAAGGGGAAAAGAACCGACGGTCTTCATCTCTTGCTCGGCTGAGAGCTCATAGGGAGGAAAGAACAGGGGGATTGAGGTCAGAGGAGAATCGATCGATCACCATCGCCTTCCCCTGCCTTGCGTGCGACTCGAGTCGATCGGAGCCATCGTCGGCGGCGATGATGACGACGACGACCACGACAGCGGTGCTGATAGAAGGCTCGGAGAGATCTGGCTCTTGATCAGGTTGGGCTCAGATCGGTGGCTCAACATCTAGGGTTTTCGGGGATTTCGATCGATTCGAAGCGGACTGGCGGTGATGACAGCGACTCTTGGCCGATTTCTTCTCTCTGGATCGAGTTTGCTCGATTGGTGAGTTCTCTTTCTATCACTCTCGATCCGTTAGGGTTTCGTTTGCGGTTTCAATCCGTTCGAGTTGTGGATTCTGAACTCTCTCCCTCGGTTCTGTTTCGCTGTTCTTTCCCGAGCTCCAGTCGGAGGTAAAGGTCTTCCTCCATTGGCGAGCGATTGAAGATCAAGTGCCAGGCGGTTGAAAGTCGTGAGGACCTGATTTTGTCTCGGAGATCATACGCTTGCTTGCTCGATCGGTGCTTCTCTCTCTAGATCAGGTTATTTTTCCTTTTGGTCCAAAAGGGTCGCTATTCACAATTTTATTGAGCTGAAGATAAGTTTCTGTTCACATGATGGCCGTGACAAAGAAACTAGATGCTGAATTTCTGCTTTCGTTGCCATAGAGCAGAAAACTGTTCACCTGATGGTTCTGGACAAAGAAACTAGATGCTGAATTTCTGCGTTCGTTGCCATAGAGCTGTAGAAAATTATTAGAGCTGATGGTTCTGGATGAACTTAAGTTTGATGCTTAACTCTGTCGGATTTTACCAAATTTTGAAACTGAGCATGATTCCTATTGTTTGCGTGATGAAGTGGATCCTACAAAGTAAGTATTACTCGAGGGAAGTAGAAATGGCTGTTCTGGTTGTGGTAATAGGAGTTGTTGTTTGCACTATTATGGACGTTAAAGTCAATGCCAAAAGTTTTATGTGTGCTTGTGTGGCTGTCTTCTCCACATTGATGCAGCAAATTTCAATATGCTCCTTGCAAAAGAAATATTCGATTGGATCTTTTGAATTGGTGAGCAGGACAGTTCCAATTTAAGTTGTCTTTCTCCTTACTTTTGGTCCAAATGTTATATTGATTTCTTGATTTGAGATACTGCAGCTTGTAATATGCTGTTTTGCTTCTTTTTCTTCTGTGGCTAGCTGCTGTTAGTATTGAAATGGAATGGTCGATGTGCCGCGATTTCGTATGACTGATAGACTTTCTGTTTTGGCTTAAATGAATTGATAGATAAGGTTTTCTGGTCTTGAGCCCTTCTAGACACAAAAAATACACTTGTAGAGCTTCGATTTGATATGTCGCATGCCCTGAATAGACATCATCCGGTCTTCGAAAAATACCGACAAAGTCTGTCAATTCTGCAGTAGTTTTTTTAGGTTGATTTGCTGTTTTGACCTACTGCAATTTTCTGTTTTAACTGGAACTAAGCTGGTAGATGATGTTATTAGGGTTTAATGTCTTCTAGAGATTTGTAATAGACTTTTCAAGCGTTCCATAGACATATAATACGTGCGATTTGGCCACCATTTGCCCTGCCTGATGCTTCTTGCAAAGAGCACTAATCTGCTGATGTATTCTGCTTGTTATGATCTGATCTGACCACTTACACAAATGGCTTTGCTTGAGCTAGAAAAAGACCTAAATTGCAATTGTCACCTAATAGGAATTCATAAAAGACACCTTGAGCTTTTAACGATGCCTAGTTTGTTCAATTTGCCCATCATTTGCTCTGCCTTTCCTTTTTTCAAATTGAGCTTTGAAATCTGGAATTTGTCTTGAACTGCAATGCTGTCTTTTCTGTGGCTAGTTGTTGTTAGTCTTAAGATGAGATAGTAGATTTGTCCAAATTGCTTTCAATATGTTGTAGAATGACGGTGTGACATGCTACTATGTTCTATTCTTGATTGACTTGTTCATGTTCTTAATATTTTTAGAAATTCATGCGTTAGGAATCTTGAGGTGCTTCCTTCATGGAATGACATCCTTTATCAATTGTCTACAAAACGGTTTTAGGTACCATGTGGGTTACACATTGATTGCTCTGTTTGCCTTAAATACATATGTTGAGTGAATTCAATGGTGCATGTTTTGGAATAAGTGATCTTTAGTTGGTTCATTCATTGTTTTGGGTTGATTGAGGACCAAGGTCATGTGGCTTGAATGTTTGTCATGTTATATGCTTTGTGTGTGATCGTTAGATAGATGATTTAGGTGTAATACATAATGATGCTAAATCTTGGGATTTCACTTAGAATTTGGTGTAAGGACTTCATGACTTTAGTCACCATTTTTGAACACTAATAATGTCCTGTTCTTTGATGTTTTGATATGTTTGTTTGTTTCCTTCCACTGCATATACCTAGTTATAGGTTTATTAGATTAGGTTTAGATTAGGATCCCGAAGATGGAGAAGGCGTGAAGATGGTGAGGGTCGATGTCCACTCCGACTGTTATCATGTAATGCTCATTTTCCCGACATATGTCTCGGGTTTTATGCATTGTATAAAGCCCGACGAGTTGCGGGTTTCCTTTCTTTCTCGATTATTTTCTCTTTTATATTCTTTAGAATTGCATGATTAGGTTTACTGTTTTATCTTGATTGTTTACTTCATGTCTTGCAATTTAATTTTCATTTTCATTGTTTGATTTCCTTTCATTTCTCAGAAATAGAATAGAATGAAAATGATCAACCATGCATGATCACTTAGTCTAGGAATTGATGATCCTGAAAAATGTAAAAGGAAACGCATGGACATGTTAGGAAAAACACAACATACTGTTTAGGTACCGAAAGGGCTCTAATAGCAATATTAGCGTAACCCAAGTCCCCGAACCTAGATATCCGGTTGCGTAGGAATCGAGGGAACACTCCCGACCCTCGATTGGGTTTCTAGCCGACCCCCAAAGTTAAGGCTAGTGGCGACTCCTGTATATTCTTAGGTTGGTAAATACCTAGATCGTATAAATAAATCCGCTGTCGCGCGGGGTACGAGCTTGGGAGAGCTCGTGATCTCGTGAAGAAACTCTCGTGATCAAAGTACCCCTAAACCCGACCTTTCCCCTCCTTGGATACCATTTTCGAGGGGCGGCGAGATCGGATCGCGACAGGTACATGGCCAAGCATAGATTATTAATCTATCAAATTTAAATTTTTACAAACATATGCACAAATCATCTAATTAAAAGACTAATGGCTAAAGCATAAGCCATGGAAATTTTTATCACCTAATTAAAGACTTTAACACACCTTATGGCTTGGCTTTATAATTTTGGGATGCCACAGGCAGCACAACCCCATGGCTTAAGAAAACTTAAGGCCGGTTTTCTACCTTTCCATAACTCATATGGAGTGGAACTAACTAATTTGGAAGGCACCCGGTTAAGTATATAGGCGGCAGTTAACAACGCATCACTCCAAAAAGTGATATGTAAGTTAGTATGCGCCATCATGGACCTAACCATTTTCAGTAGGGTTCTGTTTCTTCTATCTGCAACACCATTTTGTTGAGGAGTATCTGGAATAGACAACTGTCTTTCTATTCCTTTTTCACCACATAATTTTATGAACTCATCAAATAAATATTCTCGACCTCAATCGGATCTCAATACTTTTATTTTCTTGTCTAATTGATTTTCTACCAAGTTCATAAACATTTTGAAACAACTTAATGCTTCAGATTCATGAGAAATCAAATAGACATATCCGAATCGAGTATAATCATTTATAAAAGTGATGAAATAAATAGCCCCATGCCTTCCTCTCATATTCATTAAACCACAGACGTCAGAATGGATTAAATGTAGAGGAAAATCAGCTCTTTTACCTTTTCCAAATGGTTTCCTTGTCGTTTTCCCTACTAGGCAATGCTCATATATGGGCAAATCGTCTTTTTCAATGTTGCCCAACAAGCCCTCTTTGGTTAGTCTATTCATACGATTATTAGCCAATATGACCAAGTCTAGCATGCCACACATTCACATCATTATCATATGAAGTAGAAGACGTGAAACAATGGAATAACAAACATTGACATCACCACAGTCAGCATTTAGTACAATAAAACCATCCAGAAAGTTACCACAACCATAGTAGTTTGTATCCAAATACAAATCTATACCGCTATTACGGAAGTTCACACTAAAACCAAGCTTAACCAACACCAAAACAGACATAAAATTTCGACGAATCTCCAGAGCATATAGAACATCATGTAGGAACAAGTTGCGTCCACCATGCATGTTCAATTGGCAGGTGTCAATCCCTTTAACTTCAGCTCTGGAGTTGTTTCCCATATAGATCCACTTAGTTCCAGTTGGTATTCGTCGAAATTCCACGAAGGATCCTCTATCCTTCGCTACATCGTCTATTGCTCCTAAATATATAGTCCACAAAGGATTGGATTCAGCTAATAATGCAGAACTTGACACATAAGCAAAGTTCTCAAATGTACAATAGGTGTTTACCTTTTTTGGCTCACGATAGTCGCAGGCATAGTGACCGTTCTTGTCACAATTGTAACACCTCACCCTTGACATTTTCTTCACTTGAGGACGTTTTCCTCTCTTGTGTTGGTTAACACTTGATCTCTTGCAATAAGGACTTGATCCTTTGTATTCCCACATATTGAACGAATCAATACGCTTGCGCTTAGAGCTCAAAGCCCTTTCTGAGCTAGAACCAGCATTGTAAATATCTATTTTCGGCTCACATGCCGTTAAGCGGTCCTCTACCAGCTCAAGGTGGCGCACAGCATCCTCAAGATCTTCCATAACATGGTCAAGAGCTTCTAGTGCTTCTTGCTTTTCCAGCACATATTGAATCTTCATATTCAATATTTCACAATTGTTACCGTTCATATCAGCAATTACGTTTTTAGTTGCTGAAACCATCAATCTGAACACATTAGACATACATGCACGAATAATTAATGCCTATCATTTATGCATCTAGTGTGCACAGACCCATCATATCAATAAATAATTTCAAGTAAGGTTTCAGAATCAAAAGGTCACTATGTTTCCAATCATCCTCCAAAAATCCTAACTCAAAATTATCATTAATATAATTGTCTTATGCAAAATATATTCTATGAATTTACAAAAACTTCTATGAACTACCCACAGCAGTCAATAATAACAGAAAGCAAATAATATCTAACATCCAATAGAATAATAATGCTTTCACATAATACAACTATTCATTACACTAAGTAATATATACAAAGAAAAATATCAACATAGAAAGAGATATTCAACACTCAAAAACATCTCAAACAAATCTAAGAAATAAATAGGAAAATTCCCTTCTAATCTATCAGTCAAAATATCTGAGAAATTTGAAGGCACATTTGCCAACCATGGAAAAGCTTTTGAAGAGCTCTCATGTCGCCTCCAAGGCACATTCACTATGCGCCATGTGGCGCTCAATCTAAGGGTTGAAGTTTTGGTTAACTCAATCTTATAGTACTCTCTTACAAAAGCTACCACTAGCCTCCTATAACCCAGGACCACGTTGACCTCCCATAGCCGATCTAACACTGCTTGCCATTCAGGTGGAAGAGTGTTCATCAAAGCCGGCACCTTCTCAAAATCCGGCATAAGATAACCATTCTAGATGATTTCCTGTATCATCCGATTGACCTTAACCACGTGTGATACTAAATCACCGTCATGCCACCGATAATCAATTAACTCTGTCATCAGTCTTTTATGTGGCATCCTGAAATTCGACCCTGTTTCGATAAAATGAAATATGCATATCATCGGCGTGCCTATGGTCCTTTTTCTCTGAGCTGATCACTCACGAGTTAACTAACCTATTGGGTGAAGCCGTTAAGGGATATATCCGCGGTAAAATCCCTAAAAGCTACCTAATTGGTTGGATTGGACTAAAATCACGTCCGGTCGATTTTAACCATGGAATTTGATTTGGTTTCGGGAATCGAATATTCGAGCATGTCACAATTCATTTTTAGGACCGTCTCATCATCTATCAATTTATTGCCGAGTCCGAAATTTCAAGAAAAAAATTATCGGAGGAAAAATCAAAGACCAAAAGAAATTAAAAAGGGAATGAGAAAAGGAAAATAATAGAAGTAATGAGAAAACGGTGTTTTCTTATTTAAAATATTATTTTCTTTTCCCTTTTTCTTTCTCTCTCTTCTTCTCTCTTTTCTCTCTCCTCTCCCCTCCCCCTTCGTGCAGACACCCCTTCCCCACGCCTACTCTCTCTTTCTTTTCCCTCTTTGACTAGTCAAAAGCTTATCCTCTCTCTCTCTCTCTCTCTCTCTCTCTCTTCTCCCTCATCCCACCCCCTCTTTCTTCTTCTCCTGCTCTCTTCTTCGTGGAATCGGCGAACCAGAAGTTGAAGAAGAACGGAGACCGCAGCTCGCCGAAGCTGTCGCCGCCCGTCCCGCCGCCGCACCGCCGCCCGTGCACGCCGCACATGCCCCCGCGTCCGCCACTCGCTGCCGTCCTCCCCCGTGCGACCTCACCCTTGCTCCGCCTCTGTCCAGCTCGATCCGGCCACCTCCGGCCACCGCCTACCTCCGTCCGGCCACCGCGTAGCCTCCCCGGCGTCCCCTCACCCTCCGCCGGCCTCCCCTTGCCGCCCTAGCCGCCGGACGAGCTTCGTCCAGCCAAGAACAGTGGCTGGAAAAATGGGTTTCCAGCATTGTTCAAGGCCCGCTTTGGGCCGTTTCCGGGCCCCGAACCCAAGCCGTGCTTTGGAGTTTGTTGTTTCTCGTGTCACCCCGTCGATTGATCCGATTTGCGTGCGATTTGGTGAGTAATCTCACTAATCCCGGATTAGTTGGCTAATTATGCTTAAGGTTGGTTTAGTTTTAATTAATTATGTTTAGGTTGTTAGATTAGAATAAATTAGCAATTATTAGTCAATTGTGATGCGATTTAGATAAATTGATTGCGCAATTAGCAAGTAGACGTGGTCTACTATTTATTGGAAGTGTCTCGGGATTTTTCCCGACCTAGGCTTCAATTAGGCTTTTCGGGCCTAAGTGGAATTTTTAGTATTTAAATATTAATTTTCGGAATTAAGTTAAATAATTATTTATTTTCCGAAAATTCAACTAAGATGGCTCGGGACCGGAATATTATGCCGATGACTGTGGTGAAGTCCGTTTATTTAATTGGGCTTTATTTTGAGTTAAATTGAATTTTTAATATTTATTAATTAATTTTCGAAATTAATTATTTATTTATTTATTTTTCGGAAATTAAGATTTTGATTGCCGACGACCGAAATCTCGTGCTGATCGTCGTGGCGCAGTCCGTTTATTTATTTGAGCTCCACGTTGTATGGAATTGAATAAGTTGTGATATTTTAGGGATTTCCCTAAATTGATTGAGATTGATTGAGATTGAATTGTTGATTGGTAAATGGCCAAGTATGTTATTCATCATTTATAATGCTTTGTTGAGTTGATTTAATTATTTGATTGAGAAATCGTTGGGCATTGGTTGTCGGTATTGAAAGTAGATTGGTAATCACTTGAAAGAAAACACGTGGGCTCGGTGAATTGGAATATCACCTAGAGAATGCATGTGAATTCAGTGGTTGAATATGTCACCTTGGTGAAAAGGTCGCCCGAGAGAATGCACGTGGCTCGGAGACCCGGCATGTCGTCCCCGGAGAATGCACGTGGCTCGGTGACAGAGTTTGGCATCTAAAAGGGCACGTGGCTCGGTGAATTGATGCATCACTTTGGTGAGATAGCACCTAAGAGAATGCACGTGGGCCCAGGCATCTAAAAGGACACGTGGCTCGGTGATCTGATGCGTCACTTTGGTAAGCGAGTACCTTAGAGAATGCACGTGGGTCTAGTGTTTGAAAACGGCATCTAAAAGGACACGTGGCTCGGTGATCTGATGCGTCACTTTGGTGAACTAGTGCCTTAGAGAATGCACGTGGGTCCAGTATTCGGAAATAGCATCTAAAAGGGCACGTGGCTCGGTGACTTGATGTACCACCTTGGCGAAGAGGTCGCCTTAGAGAATGCACGTGGGCCCGAGATTTGAGGCACGTGACTCGGAGACTTGGAATGTCGTCCTTGAGAATCCACATGGCCTAACTTTTAAATACTCCTTCGTGGAGAATGATTTGTGTGACATGTAATCGACTGGTTCGATTTGTTTGGAGTAAATGAGTGCCTATTGTGAATTGTACTGACTTGCAGGTGGGATCTGAGGCCAAGGTAAGTCCTCTGCCTTGTGCGTGTTTAGGCAGCCTATAGTATGATGGGTTACTAATCGGGCTTAGTGGGGTAGAACTTGCTGAGACGTAGTCTCATCCCAGTTTTGGGAAAATCATTTCAGGACCCCGTTGAGGAGCTGAGGAGGAATCTAAGAAGGAGTACTCTGCGATGAAACTTAAGGAGAAATATTTTTAGGAGAAGAAGATAATCCCGAGAAGGGCCTTGAGTACGGCCCGGATGGCTGAGAGTTTATCTCCTTTTGAGATCTCCTTTTTGATGTGATTAAAGTTTAGAGTAAAAAGTTGTAGAGTGCTCTGGTTTGTGTTTTGTATAAAAGTTTGGTTATAAATTTCAATATGAAAAATATGGCCCTGCTTTTCTATCCCATCGTTTTATTGTCTGGGGATTTTAACTGCTTCCGCATGTGCTTAATAAATGAAAGGGTCGGTGATACATTATCCTGGGATATCGCATTATAAAATCGACCAAGTGTGAAGGATGTGCGCCTGCCGAGGATCGGGGCGTGACATTTTAAGTCTTGCTTTTCCTTCGTCCGTTCTCGGGATTGCAGGTATCCATGCATAACGCATCATAGTTCATACAACAAATGCAGAACTAAAAATGGATCACTTATAATCCACAATAAACAAAATGGAAAATACATAATTTTCCATGATTTATGCAACAAATGCAGAATAAAAAATGGATTACCTCTAACCCACACAGACATAATTGAAAAATAAACAATTTTTTTTTCAGGTCAACGGTCAATGGTCAACGGTCAACGGTCGTCGGTCAACGGTCAACGGTCAAGTCGTCGGTCATCAGACCGGTCAGACCGGTTAGGCCGGGTCGGACGAACCGACCGCACATGCCGCGCGCGCGCGGCTGACGTCATGCGGACGTCGCCGGCACGCACGTCGCGCGCGTGCCCGCGTCCCGCGGGTCGGGTCGGGTTGCTGGCCGGTGACCGCCCGGCCAACCGTCGTCGGCGCTGATGTCATCGATGACGTCATCCCAGCGTTTACCGTCCGTTAGGTGACGTCATGCTGACGTTAGCACACGTCGGTTCGCCGACCGGCACGTGCTGGTTCGTCGCCGGCATCGCGCACGTGCCGGTTCGCCGACCGGCGCGTGGCGCCACGTGCAGCGGCTTCGGCCGCGCGTGTGGGTGTGTGCGGCATCGCCCGACGGCACACGACATGTCGCCGGACTCCTCTCGATGGGCCCTTTCACCATATGCCATCAAAATTCGATTTTGACTTACAGAAACTCGAAAAAAAATAGACGAACAATGCTCGGGTGTCGGGATTTCTCGCCCCGATCCGTGTCGGCCGAATTTCTTTGCGAAAAATCAATCAAAAAACATGAGAAGGGTTGGGAAAACATGAACTAGGGCTCTGATACCAATGTTGGGATTAACGGATTCCCAAAAACCGGATTCGACACTAAATCGAACCCCTAAAACGAATGCGGAAGACGAAACCCGGGAAAATCACGTATCACCGATCCTAAAGCACACCACGGATTCGAGCGTACCTTATTAGTCACAGATTAAACACCAATGCTAAAGATTGAGGAAGAGAAAATGATCATGTTTGATCCGATGACGTCAATTGGCCTTGAAGGGAAGACGGCGTCGCCTCTTTTGCTTACTGTTCTTTTTGGAGGGAGAGAGGGAGGAAGGAACGTACATAATGTCAAAATGTGTGTTCTCCCTCTCTCTCCTCCCTTTTATACGACCCTCCATCCACGGGCCTTATTCCTGTGGGCCGGGCTTTTAGGCCCAACATGGGCGGACGGGCCAACTTAGGCCCATGCCCATCACATAAAACCATCACTCATCAATCTTTTTAGGGTTAATACCCTAAAAAAACCCCTAACTGGTACACTTGTGACAAATTTACTCCAAACTATTTTTTTGACCATCAAAAACCCAAAACTAGTATACCTTTGACAAATTTACCCCAAACTGGTATACCTTTGACAAATTTACCCAAAACTGGTACACTTGTGACAAATTTACCCTAGGTTGGTTTTCGTTAAATTTTATTTACAAATTATTAAGTTAAATGACACGTGACAATTAACCGGTATACAAATTTAGGATTTTACGCTCCGTTTATTACAGTTTACAATTTTTATGATTTTTTTTGTGGTATTAATCCAATTTAGCATAGGGTATATTTATCAAAAAATTACTAATTTAGGGTTTTTGCAGTCGGATAAATTAGTTTGGGGTAAATTTGTCATAAATGTACCAGTTTAGGGTTTTTTATAATCAGTTGGGATAAATTTGTCACAAGTTTACCAATTTCGGATTTTTCATGGTCAAAAAAATAGTTTTTGGTAAATTTGTCACAAGTATACCAGTTTTGGGTTTTTCAATGTATTAACCTATCTTTTAAGAAGCTCGCTCGCTGGTCAGCATCGTCACTCCAATCAACGTTTTTTTTATTGTTTCTACGTGATTCCCACGAACAGCTCCAACGAGTTTTGCCCGGGAGAGGAGATAATTTGTATATAATTCTAGCTCATTTCATTAAAAAATTTTATGGCACAAAAGAAAGGAAAAAAAAAGGGGATTCATAAGATTCGTTTATATATATATATAGTTTCACTTTTTTTTGGTTTTTATAATTTGGTTACCTTTGTCACTTTTGTCGACCGTATATTATTCTTATTGTTATATTGTGTTTAGACATATAATAAAATAATCACTTCAATTTATCTTTTGATATATATATATCACATTGAAAGTGGAAAGCACAGAGAAATGCAGATAAAAAAAATGTATCATAATTCATTTGGCATAAAAATAACACCAACCAACGAAATTCATTTCACTTGCACGATTTTGGCATAGGAGCTCGGGGATCCATGAACAATCATGATGCATAGTATATAAGCCACGTAACTATTTGAATAAGAGGAAAATGTTTGTTCACCAAACATGCATCGGAGTCAATTATATATAAAATAAATTGTTGAAAGATTTTGCATTCTCCCCCCACCCCCCCCAAACAAAAAGACAAATATTCATAAACTGAAAATAAAAACCTAGTAATCAATGATCAATGGAATAGACTTATTGATTAACGAAAATAATTTATATGATAAAAACTACTAAACTCATAGAGAGTTCGTCTCATTGTCCTTCGACCATTTTTTTCTTTTTCTTTTTTTTTTTGGGGGAGGGGGAGGAGAGGGGGTCGGTCTAGTTAAACTTTTAATGTCTGTCAACTATTTTTTAACAGCTCTCTACTTTGACTTGGTACAATGAAAAGAAAAAATCGAGATGGGCAAAGTAGGTTTGATAGTTACCTATCTAATTCGCAAATTTTAAGAAAACATGGAGAAGTAAGAATATTACCAACAGATCCTGTGCTTCTCTGTTCTTCGAACCAAACAAACATTAGATTCAATCTCTAATTTTTCTAGGCCCCACCTCTTTTTGTCCCCTTAGTGGGGCCCATCCACATCCGGGCGTCTTTATGTGCGAGCACATGAGGAGAAGAGATTCAAGGTCCCCCCCTCCGTACGATTTCTTATCAGTTTCTGCTTGTTTTCATTGACTTGCCTTCTGCTTTCGACTAGCCCTCATTACAAATTTCCAGTTTTTTCACTTACTTGATAGATCTTCGGCGGATTGCATGCGTAGGTTGCATCTAATTCAGGTGGGTGATGGTCTTTTCTCAATCGTTCATTTGATTGGATTGTGCTAGAAATCCGACATTTTTAAAGCGGCGGCTCATATAATCCTATAGATTTAGCTCATAATAGTAAAATTACATTGATTGAGACTATGAGATAATGCCTTCTTTCTCAAGTGAGGGCCATCCAATGTTACTATTTGTTATTATATTATTAGTTAAACTTTAACTTCGGGCCAAATAGCAGCATTGTACTGATACTTAAATTTTAGTTAAGTATTTATGATTAAATTACATAAAAAAAAATTAGGGACCAATTTGGTCCTAAAAAAAAAAAAATTTCACATCACATAGTATTGATACCAATTTTTTTACAAATTTTTATTTTCTATTTTATTTCCCTTATTTTACACTATTTTCGGATAATTATTATTATTTTAAAAGGAGAGGCCCACACGGGCTGGGCCTTCGAGCGCAACCTCCCTTTTCTTCTCTTTCTTCCTCGTGGGTCCCGGCCCATCTCACCCATCGCCTTCGCCTCTCGGCCCGGCCCAGCCCGGCCCCCTTCTCCTTCATCTTCTTCGTCTTCCTCTCTTCTCTGCAACACGCGCAGCGACAACGAGGCGATAGTCTACGGATCTTTCCCCCTCTTCCCTCGCGCCGAGCGTCGGTAGGTTCCGACCTCGAGTCTTCGTCGGCTTTCGATTTGTCCGATTTTGGAGACGAGCGAGGTGGACGGACTCGTTGCCCCATCTATCGAGCTCGTCTGTCGTTCGACGCCGCCAGCCGAGTAGGGACCCCCTGGCCGACCTGTCCCTGTTTTCCCTTCAATTTTTTGCGCCCTATTCGGGCTCTTCGGACCAGGCTTCCGTTGCCTGGTTCGCGCGAATCTCCCAACCCTGTTCGAGCGTGTCGCGTTGTGTCTTTCTCTCGGGAATAGTCCGTTCTGGGTGTTGGGGTTGACGAGAGCTGTCGCTGCCGTGGCTGGCCTCGGGAGCGACAGTTTATTCCTCCAGGAGTCCGGCGAGCAGAGATCGCGGCTGCCGTGAGGGTGGCGAGGAAACGTTGAGGCCAGGAGAGGTGGTGCTGGGAAACCTCCGTCTGAGTTGGCCGAAGCAGTCCTGCTCCTTGGTGAGGCAATCCTGTGTTATGTTCTTGAAGATATGTTGGCTCTCTGAACATTTTTATGTGCCGTGTTCTCTTTGCTCTTTTTGATGGTTGATCTGTATTTGATTTGTTTTGTTATCAGCCTTACAGGAGTTTTGATCTTGCTGAATTGTGCTTAAAATGCATTGTTATTTCTGTTCATGGGAACAAATTGGACGTAAGAACATTTCCCAATCGTCTAGATCCTTTTTTGTTGTGACCAAAGAATTGCTTATTCTCGGCTCCCATTTCCCTGGCCTGTTTTCTAGTGGTTTATGGCCTTCCATGAACGATGCCCCAATTTGCAAGAGCCAAGAGCTGAGAGCTGCCTCGAGGGAAGGGTTTGGTGGTGGTCGAGGAGGAAGGGAGCTCAAGAGAGTGAGCGGATCAAATTTTCTGGTGATCTGTGACATTTCCGCCGGCCATGGATTGTGGCTGTGGGGGAGGGTCTGGCCGCTCATTTTAAAGCTAGCTTTGAGAAGATGGGGCTTTGGGCATGTTAGGTTCTTATGATACAAAGAATTAAACTTAATTCTGGTTCGAGTCCGTGTGGGCTTCGTTTGCTCTAATAGATAGACATTATGAACTCTTGTTTGTTTGCACTTTGCTTCAGTTTCTTTTTTCCTTGAAAATAGATTTCATTATCAAAACCTCATTGTACCCATTGTTTTGAACCGTGATACCTCATCACTCACATTCCGCCCAGCTCGAGAGGTTTCAATAATTACTTTGATATAACTTTAGCCTTAATAGTTTAATCTTTTAGAAGAAAATGGAATTTGACTTGAATTTTGCTCATGAGATTATGTCATGGTGGACTATCGAGTTTTCCCTTCTTATACTTAGATAGATGCTTTCAATTCCTAACAATCATCCATATATTAGATTTAAAAGTTCCGATTCTTGAGGAATGAAGAGGCTGTTGGATGCCAAATGAAAGCTCATGAGGAATGGGGATGATGTGGAATGTCCATAACTTCTTCATGTGCTTATGGAGAGTCATCTCATGTAATTTAAATACTTAATAAAAACCCCATAATAAAGAGATGCTTGCGATTATTGAGCTCTGGACTTTGGTCTGGGAGGAATCATGATCATTGAAGTCGAAAGCCAAATTTGTCATTGATGAATATAAACTAAGCAGGATTTTATCCCCTTTTAAGACCCTTTTTGGAGAAAATATAAACGAAGAACAAATCAGAAAGCCAGTCCTCTTGTTCTCTTCTTTACAATGGGCATTCTCATCGTTAACAAATTTGAAGTTTCAATTTCCAAAGACGTAATCTAGTTATTACCATTGAGGCGGATTAGGCCAAGCCAAGATTGGAGCATGCCTATGTCACTAAAAGAGACGAGAGAGCTTGTACATTCAATCAACAGTTTTGCCTATACAAATTCAATCACCAGTAACTGATAATGGCAGAGGAGCTAAAAAAGACTTGCTATTAGAACTCGTTTTATGTCACTTTCGAGCGTGTCTTTTGAAAAAACTCGATCGTGCTTTTTATTACAAAAGTTAAATAAGAGTAAATATCACAACAAGTCAACTTGTGCCTTGTTTTGTACTTTCTCAACTATACGACATTAGCCACAAAAACTTTGCATTATAATTCATCAGCATACTCAAATTAACCGCTTGCGAGAATTATTTTTGAAGGTACTGTTGGCATGGTATGGATATCTAATGTAGTAGTCTTAAATCTTAGTCAGTTAAAGTTTGCATTGTATGTGCAAAAGATCATTCATATTACACACATTCACGTTTAGAATAAAATGGAATTCTTGGTGCATGGCGATGGATGGAAGAGGGGCTTACAATGACAAATGGGACTATAATGAAACGTCATTGTCAGTCCAGCTTGATAAACGGCATGACAAACCTCAAAAGCAATGAGCTCCTTTATTTTCAAAGGCTTACTCAGTCTCGTGCAATTTTAAATTCCATATTCTCGACTATGAAGAAGGCGACGTGATGCTGCATTAATTCATTTTTGTTGATGTAGAAAAATATGCTTTCTTCAATTACATTTCTGATTAACCAAATAATGAATCACTACGTACTACGTATGACTTTGAACCTTCATTAGGGGGGTGTTTAGGAAGGCTTTTGGCGAAAATCCTTGAGAAAATGTCAAGGCCGTTGAGTTAAATGAGTTTTTCAAAATGCAAATTGTGTCTAGTAAATCGTATTTGTGAAAGTTCATTGTGAAGTATCTTTGAGCACAATAGTGTTTGGATAAATTAATTTGCAAAACACTTTTGTTATTAAAAAAAAGAGACAAGATGAGAGTCAGCCAGCCAAGGGTTTGGCCGGTTACCGCCGACGAAGAGCTACTAGTTGCTGGCCAAGGGTAAGCGGTTCGGTGAGGGGGAGGTGGCGCGGCAAAGGGCAGCATCCGGCTAGGGTCGCCGTGCGGAGGACATGGCGCGGTGAGGGTCACGCGACCCACCGCGCCACAAAGGTTGCCGACGAAGAGCTACTAGTTGCTGGCCAAGGGTAAGCGGTCCGGTGAGGGGGAGGCGGCGCGGCAAAGGGCAGCATCTGGCTAGGGTCGCCGTGTGGAGGACATGGCGCGGTGAGGGTCACGTAACCCACCACGCCACAAAGTTTGCCAGTGCCCGCAATTTGGTCATCGCAACCCAGATCTGCGTGACTAGATCTGCGTGCGATCTGGGTTGTCGTGACCCTTGCCACATGGCGACCCTCGTCGGAGGGTCATGGGACCCTAATCAGAGCATTTGTTTTTCACTGCACCACCTGCCCTTCGTCAAACAACCTACCCTTTGCCGGCGACCATGCGTATATGCTAGTCTAGAGACAAGGAACGAAGATGAATATGATGAACAGTTGTCGGGGTAAAATCGGAAAAAATGAAAAATTAACGAGGACAATTTTGAAAGGAAAATTTTATTAGCTTCAAAGCCAGCATGCCGAGAAAGCCCAAGGCAGCCCCTAACCTGCCTTGAGCTTTTAGCCTTGGTAAGGCTTGCCTTTGGCAAAGGCAAGTGAAAAGAAATTGCCAATACCAAAATATTTGGCCTAAAGGCCTTTACCCCCAAAAAAAGTCCCTTGGGAAGGTAGTTTTCAAACGCAGCCTAGGTCCACTATGTTGCTAAATGGAAGATGGATTACTTTTATGACTAGCAGACAAGGCCTTGGTGTGGGTGGAGGCACGATAAGATTTTAGATTTCAATATCCTAACTGGAAGCTATTTACCAAGTTTAACTCATTTGCGTTCGACTGTAAATCATATAGGAATCTGCAATTAATGCATAATTTGGATCTGAATTGAGCTAATTCACAGTGTTTTAACTTTATCAAGAGATTTGGTCATTTGCTATGTTATGATCAAACTAATAAAAGGTGTAGTTGGAAATTAACTTGATGTCGCTCTAGATCTAAATCTATTTTTTCTTAGTAGAAAGAAAATTCGGAGGATGGTCTAAAGCTTCTTGGAACTGCAAAAATTGAACTGTCTCCTTTTCTTTTCTTTTTAAGTAAGCAACGTTAGTCATGTGACATCCAATCTAATTTTCTTTTATTTTTTCGGTAAGCAACTTTAGTCACGTGCTATCCAATCCTCTGGTCATTTCACAACTAGTACAACTCCGTTCATACAATTAGAGATTGTGGCTTCCCGTTTTAAGAGTGCAAGTTTGAGAATCATTGGACATTGAAGGCATAGTCTTTAATACTTAATGTTGTCTTCCTTTGATGGGGGCGCAAGTGCGACATGAGAGTCCTTTTTCAGCACTTTCAGAACCTTTGAACAGTTTACTATACTCTCAAAACGATTTCAATCTGGTTTAGTCGATCGGATATCTTTAGAAAAAGTTATAGAAAGCTGACAAGACACGTGATGTGGAGTGCTTATCATCAGCATACCACATATCACGCAACACCGTCATTTCATTACTTTGCAATGGATAGTTGACAAAGTGGCTTGCTTGAAATTACTCCAAAGGCACGGTGAACAAATTGGAAGTGTCAAAAAGCTCCTTTTTTTTTTTTTTTTTTTGGAACGTTTAAAAAGCTCATTTCCCTAATTGAAAATAGCGTCAGAAAGAATCCCCACGAAGGTAGTTCATCCTAAGCTCCTGTTAACAATTTTAAGTCAAGGTAGCTTGTAATGGTTTTTGGTAGATGCCCTTAAATTTTGGATTTTCTCATATAATCAAGAACAATGCACTTGAATAGATCCTATATTGTGTTTGAAGGTGCTGCTACGAACCTCTGTTTTAAAGATTTGTTGATAAAGATCTGAACTTTTAAGTTTCTATATCACGTGAATTTTGTGTTTCCAGTTTGTATGATTCCCATGGCATTTCATCCTATGACCCTAGCTTGGTTAATACTGACATTTCTTAATTGCTGCAGCCATATGGATTTGACGTTGGCTAATCAAGAGAGGGGAAAAGTACTTGGTTGTTTTAAGGCATGCGAGTAGGAGGCTAGGTATAGGTAATATATATTTTTGTTTACTGTAACGTGACATAGCTTTGTCTACCATGGGAAACGATTCTCGAGCAGCTGTCTAATTTTCCTATCCGGAAACAACTAAGGAGGTAATGCCCAAGAAGTGATTCATGTATTAACTGGCAGAAGAGTTGCCGCATCACTTTTGCCTAAGAATATTAGTGAAGTGCGATAGCGAGCATTGGGGTACATGAAACGATGTGCAGATCTTACAGAGTAAATGGCAGAAGCTATGTTCCAGCTGTGCATCAGCGGATGATACATGGAGTGGCAACAAGGCTTTCCTCCACTTGCCTAAATAGGAAAGATTGATGATCTCTTTTTCAGTTCGAGACTAAATAGGAAAGAACTTGTAAATTGGCCAAGAGAGAGATTTGACAAATAGATGGGTTCAAATTAGAAGAGATAAGGCTTCTTCTGACCCATTCGAACAAAACAATTTCACTTACTTTCCTCTCGAAGAGCTGTTTCAGCGCCTATCCCTGGAAATCTCCATCGATCACTCTAGTTGACCCTAATAGAAATGAGTCAAAATATTTGAGGAGCCTACTTAGGAATGAAAATCGTAGAAATCCTAACATGCGAAGCCAATCGAGCACAATATGAACAGTTGGCGGTGCCTATAAACATGGTAAGTAATGCTATGAAAAGAACCAATTATATACAGCACAATGTTAAGAGATGGAAACCAGCTCCAAGTGTCAAAGTAAACATGCAACTTATTTGAAGGAATTCTTCAGAAGACCATAACTTGAAAGCACATCAGATGATCAAATATGTACACCGATGCTATTTGCCTGCACTACTGCTATATAAAGAAGGCCTAAACCTCACTCAAAGCCAAAATGCTATGCACATATACGATGGGTGCGCAGGCGATAATCACAGGACTCCTCAATAGAGACGGCGGTAGACCATGGACTTGAACCTTCTTCAGAGTCCCCTTCTCTACATCATAAGACAGGAAGTACACTTCACCAGCCGTAACCTTTGGAGCAAGCAAGATATCTCCGGCACGGACACTACCGACGAGAAACCGCTCGGAACGACTTGGATCCTCTTTCCAACTACGGGGCAGCACGATTGGACGTTCCATCCAAACTCGATTTTTGTAATCATCTAGTACATACATTGAAATGGTGTTTTCATCCTCAAGATGCTCATAGTCCAACACCGTCAGACAGCCTCCAAATGCTATTAACTTCATCTTATGCACCTGATTCGGGGCACCATCGGGCAATGCTAAAGTCCTAAACTTCTCGGTCTCGACATCGAACGCCACTATTATTTTGTTGCTCATCAAGTCAAGCGTGAGGAAATGAATGCTTCCATTAATGCAAACGCTGCCTCCGCAGGGAAAATCGATAGGGCCGCTATCGATTTTCCTCCACGAATCCGTTCCCAACGTCAGAATCTTGTTCGCCGTGATAACTTCGCCCGCATGGTTGAGGTTGTTCGAAACCCACGTCTTCATGACTTTGTACCGTCTCGTGACAGGATCGAAGCCCAAGGCGCTGAAGCTGTGCATGCCGCGGTGCAAATGGACGGGGAAATCGGGACCCGCGGGCGGAAGGGCCCTGACCTCTCTGGTGCTGATGTTGCACAGGTACGTAAGGTCCCCGATGTCGTAGCAAATCAACCCGTTAACGCTTTGCCACTCCTGCCCGGTCGAGATGATGGTCTGGTCCAGTTGGCCCAAGGGAACCGCGAATCCAGTCTGATGGTCCAAGCTGAAGAACCTGCAGCCGAAGTGAGTCGGCTCGATGTTGCCGACGATGGCTATGAGCGAGGTGACGTCGGAGCAACGGAGTGACTGAGCCAAGACTAAATCAGCGAACGACCGGTGGTCGATGATGGAGCGCCAGCCCTTCGAAACGGACCTGATCCGCAGGAGCGTCTTCACCGGCAGCCGCGACAGTATGTTGGAGATTATCTCGGTGGGCAAATCCATCAACCCCGCGTTCTCTCCAGTAGCCTCCTCCTCGCGAGTTCTTCTTGGCTGCTTCTCCGTCGGACCCTGCGAAAGCAAACCTCATCAATCGATGACCCTTTTTCATTCCACCCCATTCTATGCTCTGTTTCTTGATGGGACCCGTAAGTTTTGAACCCTGACAAAGAAGAAGAAAACCCGAAAACACAACCGAGGCAGTCCTCTGTTCCGGTGAAACAACAAAAGGAACTCCTTTTTATAAAAGAAGATCACGAAGAGAATGCCATACAGGCGTAAAAAAAAAAAAAAAACAGGCGAGATATGCGAAGGGTGACCCATTTCGTCTCGGTACACCGTTAAGCAAAACGATGGAGAAGGAGATCTCAGGCAGCGCACGCGAGACAAGTCTCAATGGCGATCGCGCTGATGAAACGGGGCTCGCGACATGGTTCGGTACCAGTGGAATGCGAAGCGATTCCGCGCCCAGAGCGCCCCCGAGGGTGGTTCGCCGCCGCCGCAGCCGCCGCCATCGTCTTGCACCGCCATTTTCACAGAGAGAGAGAGGGAGAGGAAGAGAGAGAGAGAGAGATTGGGAGGAGGGTCTCCGTCAGGTATCGATAAATTTGCAGGGAGCTTAGATGGAGGCGACGCGATCGGAAGTCGTAGCCGCGGTCGCGTAGGAGGAGGAGGAGGAGGAGGAGGAGGAGGAGGACCAGGTCTATTGCATTGCATGCAGGAACTTTTCGCCAACGTCCCTGCCCAATGAGCGTTCTCCACGTGGATTAAAGCGATTAGTGGTGGACTACTTCCACGATGCCTCGTCATCACAATCCACTCTCACGATAAAAAAATAAAAAATAAAAGAGGTCGCACAGGATTCTCATTGGGCGGGAAAAAAGGATATCATCCTCTCTCTCTCTCTCTCTCTCTCTTTTATTTAATTCTCTCGCATAATTCGTCTCGTAAATTCTTACGTATGTATACGTATAGTGATCTTGCACATCCAAAGATTGATTTAATGATTAAACATTTTGAGTGGCGATCATTTATAGTAACATCGATTTTTCTCGATTAATCATGGGAAAGTGAGATCCTAAACCGACACTTGCGCAAAATAATTTCCTTATTTTGTTTGGAGTTTCTTTCATGGGAGTGTTATTGATTGAAACATCAAATTCTTACGTACTTGCCAATTATAAGATCATGATTAACTTACAGCAATTATTTTATCGCCTAAGGAGACCGGTAGCAATAATAAGCTGCTCCATTGCTTATTAGTTATCATTGTTTGGGTTAAACATAATTATTAGCTAATTAGTTTACTGAGTGATGTAACGAGTCCCAATCAGGGAATTGAATGTGGCTCACTAACTTCAACATTCTCCCGCAATTTGCCACAAAACTTGATATGCCAATTTTATGCACGAATTGATAATACCAAGCGTAACTCATCCTTTACGCTTTTATAATAATGCTCAAACTTTTTGAATATTTTCAAACAGATTGTAGGAGAATCTGCATACCTATTTTATGTGTTATGAAAAACTTAAGTATTTTGAGAAAGCAAAATAAAGTGCTTGAGCAAAAACCTAATTTATTGAAAAATGAAATCAATTTTTTTTTCTTTCAAAGAAAAAGAAATCCACTTTCTCTAGAAAAATGGCGGCCACCACTAGAAGAAAGGACCTAGCCCAAGCTGACCAGGCCGGTGGTCCACTCCCTCTCCTCCTCCTTCACCTTTGCATCCCGCGCCTCCGCCGCCGCCGTCACCTCCTTCTTCCACAGATCTGCCTCCCCGATGCGCGTTGACCTCCACTACCCTGCACAGCACTCTCCCTCCATCCTCTCCTCCCTCGACCGCCCTACTTCGCTGTGCCGGTTCGCAGCACAGGGCGGCCAACTCGTCAGGCTGAGCAGCCAGAAGCCGATGTTGCGAAGGACTTGCAGTGCTCACGACAACGCATCCCGGCTCATTCCGATGCAGCTTGCCCAAGAGTTGCGAATCCCTGAGGCGCGAGTGCCGGCTACACGCTTTCGTGGAGCAGTGTTTTTCTGTTCCTTCTTTTTTCCCTAAGCGAGTCGAGCGAGCAAAATCCAAACTCGGACAATAGATTGGGATGCCTATGGGAAATGAAAAGCTTGCACAGGCCAGGTCAAGAAAATGGCCCAAAAAAGAGTAGGGAGGCGTGTCCGTTTGGCCTTGGGCTCTCCGGAGAGTTCGAATGGCCGGACGGACACCGATTCTTCAGACACGCTCCTATCGTCGAAAGAAAATACGAGGATTCGCATGACTTGGCCTGGGGAAATTGGCTTTAAGGAGATGAGATGTTGTGTTACGGATGCACTTGGAATTTTTCAGCCGATGGGCCAATGTTGTGCAATAAAATTTGTGATTCCACTTGGTTGCCATGAAAGACATTAAAATCTTCATATATCATGCGGAGAGTAACGTTATATAATTGAAATAAGTCATTACCATAGAATAATCTTGAAAACAGATACAATTGCACACAAGTGGGCATAATGTAGTTGATGTGAAAGCGAGTTGCTAATTATTGGATTCTCTATTGGACTTGAGATAAATAATATTGAAGTTAAAGTAGGCGAACTAAAACCACTCTTTATGATTTAGGTGTAGATCCACTATTTCATACATTAGATACATTTGCTTTCTTATTCACCAGATCATACTAACATATTCGATTTCTCTTAACCCTCCACACAAACCCTAATAGAAATGCAAACCCTCTCCAATAATTGCGGCCAACCGATGATGGCGGAGGGGGCTTCCAGATCAGGAGGCGTGACCACCAGACCTGAAGGCTGGTTGCCGTTGGCGGTGGCAAGCTCAACAGCACTAGCTCCTCAAGCACCGGGGACATAGAAGAGATGGACATATGAGATTGTGCTTTCAATCATGCCTAAGAACGGTGGACGTTAACACAGCAAGTTGGCGGTGGGAGGGGGGAATTGTTGTTGACGTGACGCTGGCTGTGGCCGACGACTATGGTAGTAGTCATCGGACACGTGATAAAATCCCGCAGAAGGGGCATATTAGTGAGTACAGTGTATCCTAACACTTTTAAGTATTTTGAGAAAGCAAAATAAAGTGCTTGAGCAAAAAGAATAAGTGTGTTTGTTTTGTGTAAAATAAATGAATCAAAACATATTTTTCCAAAAAAATCTCTTCCATTGCTTAATTATAATATTCAATGAAAAAAATTTCATTATCGACTATAATATATGCCTATTAATTTTCACGGGCAACAAAAAAATTTTTGTTGATTTATTTGTATAAGAGATAAGCAATCGTTTTTATGAAAATAATTTTTAAATCATTTATTTTCTACCCAATAAATGCACTTTCTAAGTGAAATTTTAAAGGGTGAAACATCAATTCAAAAACACAACACTAAAATTTTTTTGTAAAGAAATCCGTTCCTCTAAGATTTAATTGCTTTTGTTTCAAAAAACAAACAGAAAAAGGGCCCGAGTTGCTCTCCCACGACGATTATTTGGGCCTGGCCCGTTCAAAAGAAGCTGCCCAAACCGTTCTTCCGCAGCATGCGCCTTTCTTGATCCTCATCGTTACTCAGGAATTCCCTACGAAAATTCTCTTCATATTTCCTAACAAAATCCTTGAAAAAGATCCCAACGGGGCCGTCCAAGACTTTGTCTTGATGCCGAGGTTGTCTAAGGACCTGGCAATAGTGTAGTATCATCAAGCATAGATTTTTTTGAGAGAATACTGTTGTCTTAGAGTGATTAGTCAACATATAATATCGAGATATAGATCTGATCCATCGTGTACCACAAGACTATCATAATCGAATGTTAATGTAAGGTTAAAAAAAACTTGTCACATCAATAATTGAGATATAAGGGATTTGTACTTCGAGCCCATCGTTATTCGCCGTTGCCTTTTAGATATTATAATAAAATTTCAGAAATATTCCCTATAGGCGGCTCTAAATCCACTACTAGAATGGCCTCGTTCACCCCTCTTAGAAGATGGCAAAGAAGAAATTGTGCAACTTGAGGGTCCTAGTCCTTACATTCTCTCTCTCCACCGAGTCTATTATATATATATATTTCCTTCTTCTAAAAATGGGAGGCAAGGAGTCCTTTTTTTTTTTTTTTTTTTTGGGGTGCTTTAAGGTTGTTTTGGGTACATGGAGGCAAAGTGTGTGGTTAACAAAATTGTATCTGTGAGCCAAGGTTGAGCCCTGCACTAAAATTGTCAGTGATGAGTGCCACTTGGGACTCGTTACTTGAGAGACTGAAGAGAAAAAATGGTGTCTTGTTGTAAAGTTAGAAAGAGATATGTGAAGCGGCTTGTGAAAGGGAGAAAGGCAATCTCAATATCGTACTCCAGGTACCTCCATGTATCGCTGCTACCCCCTTTGCCACACCTGACCCCCGGCCCCCTCTCAATCCTAGCTTCAACACCTAGACTTCCAACCCAATGACCACTTCCTCGGCCTTGCCGCCCCCACCTTTTCCATCATTCAAGAATTTTCTCCTAGGTTTTTTTTTCTCCTCTCTTTTTTTAAGGAATGATGTCATTCTTTATGGACATGGCAACCAATTATCTGATCGATTACCTCATGTCATAGGAGGAAGTTGTTCCAGGACACGCTATTACCCTTAAGAGGTGCTAAACTCATGGAATTGGAGAAGATTGTGGAAACATGGAGGACTTAAAAGAAGGGATTGCGTGCTTAACGACCATTGAAAGGAATCCTATGAGTATAAAAGGAGAGAACACAAAGGAAGAAGATGCGTTCAAACTACACGCAATCTAATCCCAAGGAAAAAACCTATGCGAAAACTCTGGTGAATTTTACCTATGCAAAAACTTTAGTGAATTTTTCTTTGACGTATTCCTTTTTAAGCAATACCTTCCGAATCTATTGTTTATGGTGTTCATTGTGAATGCTAGTTGTCGCGATCTATCCTCGGGGGAGGAAACAAGTTTAGCTTATTCATCATTACCCCCTTGGGAAGGAAACCTTGCCATTGTGGGGTAACCACCCCGCGGACGGGACCAAACCGCACATACGATAATTCCAACTATCTCTATCCCTTATGGCAATTATTTTATTTTGCTTTTAGGGATCATTATGGCTGAGGGAGACGTTGCATGCATAACGGAGGTGATTGGATTACAGCTACTGTGATTCACCCCCAACTGACACGTGTCACGATGGCTACGTTCGACTTCGTTCCTTCTGTGCTGTTGCCTGTGGCAAGGTGCAAGAAATACATATGAATTATTATTTACCTTCACATGTCTCGACATTCATATTGATATGATTTTCCGGTTTTGTAACAGAAAAGTTTCAGAAGGGTCCTAAACTTTTTCAACATATTTCACTCCCATCCTAAAACTTTCGTTTCCTATATTTAAATCTGAAAAATTATCATAGTTGTATACTTTAGTGCTTCCTTTATTAGCTCCTTTAGCTTAGTGCACAGAAATCTATTTGACTTTCTTTTATTTACTGCAACATACGATTAAAAAAATAATAAAATTTGTCACATGGCATTTTCTTTCTACTGAAATTGACCCGGGGGACTCAAATGCATCAAATTGCAAGTGTTAGGAATTAAAATGATGGAATGAAAATTTTTGAACTCAAATTCCTTATGGCAACGAGTTTTAGAACCAACCCGGTAAATCATTCAAAAAAAGAGTCTTATTTAATCGTCTTTTTCATCCAATCTGTAAATGAGGAGAGGTATTAAGAGGCCTAATGCGTTGATACGAAGGATATTGCACTTCAATGTTAACTTTTGCTTTCAAAATTAAGACAGAGATAATATAATAGCAAGGTTAGCATGTTAACATATTAGTTAGCTCCTCGCTTATCATGCACTCTAAAAGGGAGTGCGCCCATATTAAAAAGAAGATGATGCCAATGAATGACAATGGAGAAGAAAAGGCATCGCACTCTCGTTATATTTCCCATGAAAAAGAGAGTAGGCAATAAAAGTAAAATTAAACATTATGGTGCACCTTCGTTCCGCTCAAATATACACCAATATCTACATCGACTAGCGATTGATAGACATGTACTCGATCATTTGAGTATTGGAACCACCAGAAGATTAGTCTTTGTCCTCTTCATCCACATTGCCGTCTCTATGTGTCTAGTCGTGGTATGGTATTTCGTGCACATGCCGTCCCTCTTTGTCTCAATGATCCGTGTTATGAAAATTATTCAAATAATCCTAAACTTGTCACGCTTTTGACAATTACATCCTAAATTCTTCAATTTTATCAATTGAGTCTTAAACATTTTTGAAGATCTGTCAATGAAGTCCATTCAACTAGTTTTGACCGGCAATCGTTCACATAGACGCCGGGTGTTTTACATGGCATCTGATTCTAACATAGATAATTTTAAAAAAAAAATTGAGATTTTTATATTTAAAAAAAAAAAAAAAAAAAAGAGTTAATAAGCTCGAATTGACAATCATTGAGCTTAGAATCACTAAAACGATTTGAAGCACTGGAAAACTAACTGCGACTCCAACTTATTCGCAACACATCACCTAAATAATTAATCAATTATAGAGCAAAGCAACGAAAATCAAATCAACTAAAGACCAATACTGCATGCATACCTCTTCGCTTTGTACGCCTCAATTTCTTCCTCTATAATATCCCCTGAGCCACACATCTTAATCGCTTCCATCTGGGTTGTCAGAGTAACGTCTAGAAGTCTGGCGGCGTGACCAAGTGGAGAAGTGACTAAAATTCATATTCGTCGACACATACTTATAAATTTCTAGCTATTTCAATATAAATTATGTGACACAAAAGATAACAGGATTTGTAATGTCACTTTTGTCGTCCATATATTATTCTTATTATATGGTTTTGGCAAATAATAAAATCAATTCGATTTTCTTTTTGAAATATATATTACACTAAAATTGGAAAGGACCCAGGAATTGCAGATAAAAAAACAATATCACTATTAATTTGGCATAGAAATAACATGCAGGATTTGATTTGATTTTATATAAATTTAATTAATAATTAATTCCGCATAGGAGCTTGTGGATTTATGTACTATCATGAAGTAGAGAATGTAAGGGTCTGTTTGTTTATCTTTCTTTTTTTTTTTTTAAAAACTTTTTCTGTTTTTTTGTTCCTAGGAACAAAAAAGGAACAAAACGCGTTTGGAGTGCGTTTACTGTTCCTTTTTTTGTTCCCTGAACAAAAAAAAAGAAATAAGAAACACAAATTTTGTGTTTCTTATTTCTGAAACAAATCTTAGAAACACTTTTGTATTTCTTCTTCTTTTTCTTCTTATTTTCTTTCTTTTTTTCTTTCACCGGTCGCCGGCAACCGGCCGACAAGGGCCGGCGGCCTCGCCCGGCCACGGCGAGGCTCGGCCTCGCCGCCGCCGGGCGAGCTCGCCTCGCCGGATCTGGGCGAGCTCGAGCTCGCCCGGCCAAGGCGAGGCCGACCTCGCGGGGGCCGGGCGAGCTCGATCTCGCCCGATCCGGCGAGGCCGAGCTCGCCCGGCGGCGCGAGGCTCGGCCTCGCCGGGCCACCGCCCGCGACGCCGACCTGGTGGTGGCTCGGCGAGGCCGAGCCTCGCCGGCCGGGCTGGCGAGCTCGGCCTCGCCGGATCTGGGCGAGCTCGAGCTCGCCCGGCCCAGGCGAGGCCGACCTCGCGCCGGGCCGGGAGAGCTCGATCTCGCCCCGATTCGGCGAGGCCGAGCTTGCCCGGTGGCCGGCGAGGCTCGGCCTCGCCGGGCCACCGCCGGCGACGCCGACCTAGCGGTGGCTCGGCGAGGCCGACCTCGCGCCGGCCGGGCGAGCTCGATCTCGCCCGATCCGGCGAGGCCGAGCCTCGCCGTGGCCGGGCGAGGCCGCCGGCCCTCGTCGCCCCGGTCGCCGGCCATGGCCGAGGCCGGCGACCGGCCAAAAGAAGAAAAAAAGAAAAAAGAAAAAGAAAAAAGAAAAAAAGGAAAAAAAGAAAAAATATATAAAAAAAGAATAAAAATATTAAAAAATAAAAGAAATAAAAAAATTACACAAATTTACCAAACGTGTTTCTATTTATTTTTTATTTCCGGAACAAATTTACCAAATGCTTTTTTTGTTCAAAAATTGTTCCCTAGAACAGAAACACTTTTTTCTATTTCTTTCCCCGGAACAATTTTTAAACAGAAACACAAACAAACGCACCCTAAGTCACTTAACTCCTACTAGAATAAGAGCAAAATGATGTTCATAGTAATCGGTAATCAATGGAATAGAATTGTAGAGATTTTTTTTTTTTTTTTTTTACTAGTAGATCTTTTAATATCCATCAGCTATTTCTAACAATTATCCACTTTGACGTTGGACAAGTGGACATACAATGAGAATTAAATCCACTTGTTTGGATCGTATTGGTGTGGTTAAGACAAGATAGTTGAGTCATGCTTCAAATTCCAAACTTAATTTGTCCAAAAAAATTAAGGCACGACATTTTGACTGAATTTGATGAGGTACTTGATATGCTCAAATTCAACTCGACTTGATCATTAAGGATACAAAAGAATATAAGCATTAGGCTTAAATTGGAAATTTGAACTTGACATCAAGTTCACACAGTGATTAAAATTGACAATTAACATAACATTTCATGTGTTTATGAACATGTACATAAATGAGTTAGCTACTCAATCAAGCTGGCAAGTCAAATGACTTAAATATCATAGAGTTTGAGTCACTTGGGTACTTTGGAAGTTGACTCGATTTGATACTCAGATGGTAAACCAGACATAAAGTGATAAGAATCATAAGTTGGGATTCAAGTTCGAATAAACCAGAGTAGTTTGATGAATTAATATCATGTAGTGAGAAAAGTTGCCTCCTGCAATGTTTTATTTGGCCCTTTGTATGTCGCCCTTGATTAAAAAAAGTCAATGGTAGCATTGGCATGAAATGAAACTTTGTAGCCATTCCCAACCCAATTTGCGCAGCGCGATTATTTAATATTTCAAGCATCATTCAGTTCGTCTTTGGAAGCGTACTCAAATGAATGCGAGAATTGCCATTTAAGGATGGCCTCGACACCTTCAAACAACGATGATTTCACATGTGAAGCGATTCGATTCCAACGTGAGCTGAAAGACCTGGGAAAGGGAAGGGAGGACGGGCACCTTTCGAGGGGCAATTATGACGGAAGAATCACCGACACTCTCCAAAAGTTTTTGTGTCGTGTTCGATACTTCGATACGTGTCCGATACGCTCCAACATGTTCCGACACGCGGTCAACGAGTGTCGGGAAATCCGACACATGGTCAACTCTTCCTAACACGCTTTGACACGCGAGTTTGAAATTCCGACACACGATTCCGACACGCACGGGTCAATTTTAAAAAATTTCAATACTTGAGAGGTCAAAATATAAATATATGAAAAAATAATGGAAGTAACAAAAATAAAGGAGAAAGAAGAAAATTATCACTCTCAAGTTTATCATTTATAAATTTTGACCTTTTTGTGAGTGACGATGGAACACCCCTCTTCTCGTCGGCGTCGCTCCGTTGCCCCTGCAAACTTAAAGTTGCAATTTTTTTTTTTTTGCTTTTTCTACCTCTCGCAGGCGTCGCTTGCGATTTATCTCTTTTGGTCTATGTCATTGGGTCGTGAGTTATCTCTTATATTTTCCATGACCAATTTAGTTATTTCCTTTTCTTTGAGTTCTTGTCCTATATTTTCATTTTTCTCGAACATTGTTTTGCAGAGGAGCTCCAAGTCAATCTATATCATGAATTCTAAACTTTGTCTAGACTAAGAAACCTCACTAATCTCAGACAAGTGTAAGAAAACATGACACGTTCCTTCAAATTGACTCTTTTCTGTTAGCAATTTTTGAATTTCTTATTCAATCTTTGTCAAATTAAAACAATGAACAATATTAACAAATGTTAGGTTAATATTTTAAGTATAAATTAATTATATGCTCATTTTATTATTATTTATTTATTTTTGCATTTATATATATATTTCTTATATAACGTATCGAAATGTGTCAGATTTCTTTATTTTTGAGAAATCACGTGTCGGTGTATCATGTCGTGTCTTGTCGCTTGTCGCGTGTCGCATGTCCGTGTCTGTGCTACATAGGGGGCGAGGGGCGGTGGTGTGGTTTGGAGTCATGCGAAGTCAAACTGGATCGGATTGCTTTCCATGCTCCGGTTCAATGAATCGGTTCTTTAAGGTAAGGCCCTTCAATCTGGCAAGGGATGTCTCACCTACGAGAGCCTCGGCCGTGATGGCCTTGCCTAGGGCCTTTGTGGCTCCACTAAGGGTGAGGCCTTGTGGCCGGCGAGATCACCGCCGTCGGCATAAAAAATAATAGAAAAGCCTAAGGAAAAAAATGATAAATTCAAAAAATAAAAAGATAGAAAACATATTTAAATATTATTAAAAATTATTTACGTTAGCATTAATCATGCCATGTAAAGCGTCAACGTCAGCGATTTCTAATTAAAATTGACCTGATTGACTCAATTAGTAAAGTGCGAAAATGTTTAGAACTTCATTAATAAAATTGAACTATTTATGACTAAATTAACAAAAAATGTAATTGGTTACGAAGTTTTAGACAAATATCCCCCATTTTGACTATAATTGCATGTCAAACCATGCTGGAATATGACTTAGCCAAAAAAAGGAAAATTGCCCCTATAGATAAGTCCTCGCCAAAAAAACTTTCCCTCTAGACTTGCATAAATTTTCTTTTGGTCCATTTCATTCTCCACGACAACTCATCGACGGCGCAAAATTTTTACATGCCATGCTAGCATGGTCCGATGGGCAATGCAGCCCGAATAGAATAGAAATTTATACAAGTATGGGAGCTCATTTAAACAAATAATTAAAGGAAGTTCAAAAATTTGATTGAAAAACAAAGTACGTAGGCTCAACAATGAGAAGTAGAATTTCATCGATCTAATATATTAAACAATATATAATTTCTTTGTATAAATGAAAGGGAGAGTCGCAGCAACGGTACCGGTAACCCTTTTGAGGTGTTAATATAGGTGTTATGGCGCTCATCATAAAATTAGCCATTGGCGAAAAAACTGAGTAAATTTGCGGAGACAGCTAATTTTGGGTTCGAACTTCATAGTATTTATTACATTGTGGTATTGGTCGGGCCAAAATCAAGACTTCGACACCTTGTACGGTGAACTGGCCATGAAAATATACCCATGTTCTCTTTTATGTTTTATTTTTTATTTTTTGAAATTGCCGAAGGCATCTGGATATTTTGTGTCCTCGGAAACACACTTTTTTTTTTTTTTTTTTGTTCAGAATTCATGAATTGCTACTTTTGAATTTGGAAATATCATTGCTAGATTAGAAAGATTTTTTTTTTCTTTTTATCGAATCTGTGCTGAAACTTTATTTGATTGATTTTTGTACTCTAGTATCTCGACATTTACCAACCTAAAAACGAGATGTTTATAATCCAGTTTTGAATTAGCAACATCCGTGAGTTAGATACCAAATTTCAAATAGATATAATTTCATAAATCCAATGAGGAAGAAGAAAAGGGGGAAAAATACAAAAAACAAAAGAAGGTTAAGGAGGAAATTAAAAAGAGAATAATTTCATTGCCCCCTTTTAGCCTGGATAACCGTTAATTGCCTAAACAAGTATACCGGATCAAAATTAGTATAGCCTAATATGTCAGGATAATAAAAATAGTACAAATTAGGACTTTTTTTTTTTGGTCAGAAATTTTAGGGCTATCTGATTTTATAATAATATTCCTACTATATCATTAAAAAGATTAAGCGTCTACGTATTATTTGACTTAACCCCCGAAAATTTGTAAATATTGTTTATTATACAATCAGAGTTATAACTTAGGTAATTTCCATTATCAATAACCTAAAGCGGGCCTTTCAACCGATTCATTAACCCCAGAAAAATAATAACTAATATTTAACTCCTTTGACTCGTGGCCAGGACACAAGTGACTAAACAGACGTTAGCAAAATGGGAGAGAAAGAGGGCTACTCCTGCATAAGAGAGAGGAGGTACAAAGACACAGCATAAGGCCAAATAAAGCAATCAGGTCCTGGATTTTGGAAGGCCGCGGGCAGCGACAACCCCGTACATTCCAGTAAACATCCCCGCAATTGCGTTGCCCTTGACAAGTCTCTCATCCACCATCACGGCTCCCCCGGCAAAGGCATTGATGCCGATTGGATGGTGCATTGAGTTCCGGCTGCCACCTATCAAGAAAGTTAGCGTTCTATCAGTAGCAAATGACTCGATCACTGAAAAAGCAGTGAGACACTAAATGCCGATTGGTATATCTACATCGGCTCGCTTTAACTTACTATCAAATTTTCAATTGAAAAACTATTGGTTCCCTCTTGAATTTCCAGCAACGTTCAACCCTAGTTTATGCTCTCTTCTTAAGGAATTATAAGCATATATAATGATATATTTGTTTGTAGTTTTGACAAATTCATTTATTTTGCAGTTGTAAGTTGTATGTCGTAGGTTTTAGTCTTGCAAAGCAACCCATGAGCGAATTTATTTATTGCGATGTAAGCATGGAATTGCACAGCTTTGGATGGGGTTAGTCATCAGATAATAAATACGTAGAAGCTTCATTTTTTTTCAATTAAAAAATGCGTCATCATTATTTTCCTTAAGAAAAAAATTGAAGTTGACCGGCTTTCTTTCTGTCACTTCCATCCTCCTGTAATTAATTCTGAGTATTCAAATAGTTTCTCGATTTGCGTCCGCAAAAGAACGCCTGCGCGGGGCGGTGGCTGGACGGAGGAGGAGATGAGATATCATGAGAAATAATTTTTTCTTCAATTTGAGATAAATATCAATTATAAGTAAATCTATAAGAAAAAAGAAAGAAAATACGTGGCGCTCAAGATATTTTCCACCCTTTGGCCACGTGCCTCCTTTGCGAAGGTACCACCAATAGAAATTAACTTTTTTTTTTAATTTATAAAATGTCAAGTGGCAAATGTGCAAACATTGAGTTTTCTTTAATCCTTCCTCACGTCCCTGCTCGTTACATGCTAGGCAACCCGACGGGACTTTGCCATGCGTCTCTCACGTTCATCATCGACAAGTATTGTTTCATTGAATATCAAGAAGAGGATATACATCTAAATAAACATTTAAATGCTATAATTTTATTTTAACCGTGTCTATCTTAATTGAGAATAAGAAAAGAAAATCATGTAATTTATGTAGTTTCAAAATACTTATTAAACTTGGAATAGTACACATATTCTAGGACGATCACGTGGGTTTGTATTTAACATGCGATAGCTTATTTGACGTAACTAATGTGACCGAGAAAATGAGTTAAAACTGTATTGTTTATTAAATTCAGTAAAAACTTTTGATATGCATTGTTTATTCTTCGATTTGATTTTTTATAAAATCGTAGCCTTTTGAGTTATTGAAAGGAAACCCACTTTGGCAAAACGAAGTGAGGGTGCAGCTGGCCATTTTAGCCCTAAAGAAGAAACGATGGTCTGTCTGAATTAGCAATAATAGTAGTCTGTAAACTCCACTCCATCTCCCCCATCTTCTCCACCAAGTTCTCGTTCTGGGAAGCCAAGTTAAAGTTAGCCATTTTTGGAATTGCAGAGGTTCTCTCTGCAAGTGCAAAAATGGCATCCAAAGTTGGACTGCGGTTGAGGAGGGACTCCAACTCCAGACATTTAAGAGAGCATTCCCACGGCGTTTAGAGCTTGAGAGACGCAAGGGCAGAAAAGGAGGAGAAACAGGGGCAGAGAGGTGCGCCATCTGTTTCATCGCTGCCCGCTACCGGAACGTCGGATGGAGTTACTTCCTGAGAACGCGCTTGTGAGGTCAGCTTTCATTGCTCCATTTCTCCCTCCCTCTCTCCCCCTTGTTTGCCTTGTTTCGTTCGTGAGGTCATTCATCACTGAGAATCGGTGTTTGATCTTCTTCTTTGTTGCAGCCATCGTCGATCGCCTGCCAATTGTCAGCCATCTCTTGCCACCCACGGGCACCGTCGGCAACCGATTGCCAGCGACGGTTACCACCGCTTGTAGCCCACCGGCAGTCACCCATGGCCCACCGGCCAAAGACCGCCACTATCCGTCGATAGCCTGCTGTTACCAATTGCCATGTGACTGTCACCGATAGCCTGCCGTTATCAACTGCGGCGGTCGTGCGACGGCCGTGCGATGGTCGTGTGGTTCGTGAGTAAGAGGGAAAAACAAATAAATACAAAAATTTATAAATTTTTACTAAACGTATTTATATTCTTTTTGTATTCCAAGAATATAAATTTTATATAATTACTAAACATTTTACTTTACTTAAAAATTGTTCCCGAATAGAAATAGAAAAAAACTATTTTTGAAAAGAAATAATTTCTCGGAATAGAAACGTTACCATACACACCCTAATAGTTTGTTAGGGTGCAAAGGGGTTCACGAGATCCCGCAAACGCAGCAACAATAGAGCTAGCATTTCCATAAAGAAGATCATTCAGTGATTGCACTAGCTTGTTCATCATTAGCCCTTGGGAAGGAAACCCTGCCATTGTGGGGTAACCACCCCCGTGGACGAGACCAAACCGCACATACGATAATTCCAACTATCTCTGTCCCTTACGGCAAATATTTTATTTTGCTTTTAGGGATCATTATGGTTGAGGGAGACGTTGCATGCATAATCGAGGTGATTGGATTATGTGAAGTCAGCTTTCGTAGCTCCATTTCTCCCTCCCTCTCTCTCCGCCCTGTTTGCCTTGTTTCGTTCGTGAGGTCATTCATCACTGTTTGATCTGAGTGCCAGATTCCATATTCGGACCAACTCCTGCCCTAATGACGAAGCCGTTGGTTGTGCTCCTCCTCTTTGCTCCTTTTTCATGAGTAGCTGCATCGGAAGCGTCTGGAAGAGGACGCACGTGGAGATCGAGAATGGTTTGCCGGCCGGAACCACTCTCACCGTCCACTACAAATCGAAGGATGACGATTTGGGAGCCCGTCAGGTGAAGGACAGCTGGGAATTCTCGCTCATACCGAACTTCATTGGCGGGACCCTTTTCTTTTGCAGCTTTTCGTGGCCCGGACGGTTTGTGCGGTTTGACATATACGTGCAATCGAGAGACAAAGGCCAATGCACCGAGAACACCAAGTGTGCCGAGGGCAGATGCACCGTGTGCACTTGGAAGATCTCCCTATGGTCCCTGTAGGCTCGGCAAAGAATTCGATGCCTGTTATCACTGGAACGCCCCTTCCTAGTTAGGGGGAAGAAAACTCCTTTTGCAGCAGTATGTTATCCCCTACTTCCCAAACAAATTCTTCGTTATATCTATGCCATACTTTCCCTCTGTGTACTCGCTGAAGTTGGTCTTCAATATGTACTCGACGTTCCTCCTTGGATCGGCGGCCTAAATCTCAACTCTAATCCGGTAGAGGAGCCGGAACGTCGGATACTTAGAGCTTCGGAGGGACTTGCCAGTGAAGGTTTTCAGGAGGAGGAGGAGAACGAAGGTGATGGGAACAAGTGCTGCAGCGTACAGCGTCTACTCGCAGACACGATGTTGATGTTAATTTCCATTTTCTTTTTTTTTTCCTTCTTTCTTTTCTTTTTGTACGTGAAGATAGGGAGGGAAGGTGATGTTGATGAAGATCAAGTAGATGATATGCATACGTTAATTTACGTCTCAAGATTCTTGAGTTCTCCATGTTTTTTAATTAACGTTTTGTCATCCGAGTTGACTTACGCCACAACAAACGGATGAAACCAGAATCGGTAGGATCGAAGATGGCCTTGAGCTCTCTATTCTCTAATAAAGAAGGCCTAAGCACATATAGGATTTCTCCAGCTACCATCATGCTGGAAAAGACTGCCCTTGGATGTGATAGAGGCCAGGTTGTATCAATGATTTGCTTCTTCATCCTTAGCCAACTACAAGGGAGTTCCTGATGTGTCCCTGAAGAAAATAAGAAATACCATCCAAATGACATTTAGGAGTAGCAGTTAAACTTTCAGTGGTCAAATTTGAAACAAATTTGAGCTCGAAGCATTTTCAATTACGCCAACGATTTGCCATTTGCCAGTGCCCTTATAATAATCAAATCAAATGAACATGTAATGAAAATAATTGATTAAGATAAATTAGAAAAGATGTCAAAACAAACTAACAACACCTACTAATTGTCGTCTAGAAGATATTCCCGAAGGTTTCCCCTCGCAAGCAAATCGAAGAATGGATCCTGAGACGTTGCTGCTTTTCACATTAGTTTTATGCGAATTCGTATCCCAATTACTTGAAGACAGAGATTTCTATATCGAAAAAAAGGTCTCCATTTTGGTTACAATCTTCATGTTTGAAGGGTCTCATCTCGGTGCCGGGCCATCAAGAAACCCACCATCCACAGAGAACTTGTCCTCAGGGATTCGTGCAGTCGTCGCATAATGCCCCTCCTCACTCAAGACATTACCGGGTTTCTCATGGCTAGGCACGGAGGCATTGGGAGTAGATCCAGTCCCATCCCCTTCACCCCAAAGCAGAGCTTGCTCAATTGCTTTACCCATCTCAACCTTCTGAAGGACTAGGACGCATTCATCTGTTAAAGAGGCAAATGATTTGAGAACACAGAAACAAAACTAGATAATAGTAGGCGAGATGGGAGAACTTTTTCAATTGGCAAAAGTCAAGCAAATTAAGGGGAAAGAAGGAAGAAGGAAGATGATTATACGTGCTGTCAAAGCTCGTCAATCACATGTGGAAACACCCTGAATATCTTAACCATCGAGAAAACAGGCGATGCTTCCATAGTGTATTGACGGTGCCCCTAGCGAAGCATTTTCTATGTCACCATCTGAATTGCTACCCTCATTCTTGTATGTGCTTTCAAGCAATATGAACTAATCAGTTTGCTATAAGCACTCTAGCATTAGATGATACTGATGTGGTAGATAAAAGTCCCTAAAAACCTCCATCAATTAAATGGAATTTGTTATCATAAATGAAGTAATCACTGAAGATTGATTTAATCTTTAGAAACAAATTCTCCTCAATTCCTTCGCGTGTTAATTTTACACACTGCTTTTTCTTTGAAACGGAAGAAACAATGTTGAATACTGAATCGAGATCCAGTAATGTCTGCAAGTTACGAAAGCGACAACCAATTCAATGTGAGAATTTCTATTACCTTCTGTCATGGCCTCTGAAGTTCCTAAACTTTGTAAGGAAGCATATGGAGAATGACCAACATAAAAAGGAAGCAAACTATAAACAGATACGTTGTTTATTGCCTTCAACAAACACAAATTCTATTAAATAGTCTGACTTCATTTATAGGTGTTATGGCAAGTGAATAATATGATTCGGTAAAATGTATGACATAAGATAAAACGATCTTGGATGACAAAAGCCGACACAATTTGCGCCCCCGCCCCCGCCCCGCCAAAAAAAAAAAAAAAAAAGAAAACCCCAAAAACCCCCTGTTTTTCTCAATATGTAAGCAAGAAATTTTTTTTCTAGTCAGTAAGGACTGAGAGAGGAGATATTTATTAAGCACTAACACTTGATATGATACCTGCTCCCATCTAAATCACATGGCATCGAGATATCATTAAAAGATAAATCAGGTATAACATCCAAACGGAAACAGAGGAGTTCTCATGTCCCCTCCCCCTTCTTCCAATTGTTTTACTAAAGCTGAAAAATAGGTCCATAATTTCTGTTCAGGTTTTGAAAAAGCATTCAGAGGTCTGGAGGCTAATTCACTTGGAATGGCAACTTTCGCAATGGTTGAAGTCACAAAGTTTGGAGCTGGTTAAATCTAGTAGAGATGGTAGTTCTTCCTGTCTAACCAAATGGTCCATAACCTTTTCTCCAGTAGAGTAAGATCTTTTGGCTAAACTATTTTAGTCAATGCTCCAACAAGCTAGCGATTGGAACAAGACATATCTAGCAATGTATCGCCACATCAACACATGAATGGGTGGCCTACGTAAATTACCATAACATTCTCAAAGGCCAAAAGAACAAACCAGACTGAACTACCTCAACAGTAGAATAAGGAAGTAATACATACATGTTGAACCAGTACTCTGGTACATGCTAGCAATGGTGAGATTTTAATAGAAAATCCCTTGAAAAATGATCGAGCAAGTAAGATGAATATCTCACTATTTTAAAGTCAAGATTACGAATATCAATTTCGATAATTTAGAAGCATAAGCAATGACATAAATTTAATGAATGTCCATCTAGAGTGATTGAAAATAACTTGGTAGCTACTGAAAAAAAAAAAAATTATATATCTATCCATAAAATGAATATTCTTTTCTGCCTATGCCAGTTTTAAGATGCCAGAGAAATTGTTGTATCTTGACAACAAAAGAAGGATACCAAGCTGCCTTCAACATTGGTTCAACCATCTGCACAGAAACGTAGCACATTGAAGATATCCAATTATATAGAGAGGAAAGTAAGCAAATTGGAACAAGTAACATGTTCTTTGGAGGTTGAAGGAGAGTCCAATTATATAAAGAGGAAAGTTAGCTTAATTTTAGGTTGGCTCAAATTTTTTTATGATAATAGCATTGAGCTTAATTGATTGCAAACGGGTGGAGAATCTTGTCGAGTCCAATCAAAAAGAAAGAAGGGGGTCAAAATGGAGAATGATCAGATAATACCTGCGACGGTAGTTATGCAATGCCATGAAGTTGTTCGATGAATTAGGCTTCCCAACATCACACTTCCTCCACTTTAGACTAAAGTACAGAATTGTGGAGACATTAGAAGTATCAGAAGCAATGCATGTAGCAAGCCGCTGAAAATTGCTAGAAGATCATACGCAAGAAACATGGGAAACATGACGATAATCTAAACTAGTTATCCTTGATCACCTCTTAAGGCGCAAGCTAAGAGCTAATGGTAGATCAAAATTAAAAGCAAAAACTCCTATGCCCACAATGTTATGAGAAAGCCTAGTGCACCTTTCCAAAAGATGAACTTTCTACTTGGGCTTCTTTCTAGGTATCACTTGAAAGAAAGAACTTAATAATTCCTCCAGATTAGCTTACTGCAAAAGCCTCAAATCTCTTCTTACTTGAAATAAGCATACTCTTACTTTTTAAAAAAATTGCACAATAGTTGATTTTTGGCTTGTCACAAGAGAGACTGTGAGTGCATTGGTTTAAACCTTTTAGGCTGCACAAATAGAACCACCAATAAGCACTTAAGATCCATGAATCATTCATCGTCTATTCATCTTAACTTTAATCTTTGTCTTTCATTCCTTCAAATAAGACATTTTTCAGATTCCATTTCCTTGTTTGACTAATTAAAATGAGTTTGAGAACAGGTCATGACACAAGTCAAATGGCAGGAGGAAAAAAGGAACCTTCAAAAGATACTAGAAATAGGAGCAATACCTATGCTGGTTCTTGTTTTTGTACACCATTCTTTCAAGAATGGCACATTCCAGATGGAGCTGGACCAAGGAAGACTTCAATCTCATTGAACCCATTATGTCGCGAGAATGATCCCTACTCTAGTATGCTGTCATGGTGATGTGAGCAAGCTTGGAGAGGAGCTGACATGGGGAATGTCCTAGACCCAATAACTTAACATCATAATTGCTCAAAAACTAAAGAACAATAATCACTCATGCTTTGGTTTGGTTGGATAGGAATGGGAAATTCAAGCCTTGGGCAGGGAAATTTGGGTAAACAAATGATATTTTCTATGTTAGATTATAATTCATATAAAATTTGATGCGGAAATTCATAACAAATCAATGATCTTTGATCTTCATGATTTTCACAAATAGATTCAGACAAACCTTTATCCATAGCGCTACGCTTGATGATGATCGTTGTAGAAAACCCAATGATCTTGAACCAAATGAAGAAATCCGATTTCTCTCCCTTAACCCACTAAACCTTAATGTATTCAATTGATGGAGGAGAGAATACGTTCTTTCTGTTGTTGTTATTCGTATGTGGGTGGAGAGAGGACCGGACTCTTTTATACGTTCGTTGAAAGGGTGCCTTCCATCAAAGCGATATACCCTTTCGTTTTATTAGAGTCGTACCTTCTCATAACCAATATTATTTATAGCATTTCAATCATTATTAAACCATATAATAAATCACATAATATGGGCCACAATAATTCTTACATTCTCCCACTTGGCCCATATGATTCTCCTTTCATGGTTTAATGAAGACTATAATGTGCACAATAAGATTATGCTATAAAATTTCATTAAATTGGCAATCACATAATAATCACAATTAAGTAAAGAAAACTAATGCGAGTCATAGCGGTTATATGTCATTAATCGACATAGTCCCTTCTATGTACTACAACTATAGCACTTTACTTAACATGATCCATAAATGAGAAGTACAGTAATAGTCCAACCATATGTTTAACATTAATCTATTTCCATAATGTATACTAAATAGAAAACAGGAAATATCAGAAACATGTAAGTGAGCTCAAAATGTCAAATACATAAACTTAATACAATCATAATACAAACATTAATGACGTCTAATAATGCCCATCCTTTCAACATGCTCATTAAATGTTTTGGGCGGCAATCCTTTTGTTAAGGGATCTGCTATCATAAGATTGGTGCTAATGTACTCAATTGACACTCTTTGTTTCTGAACTTCTTCTTTGACAGACAAGTATTTGATCTCCATATACTTAGCACCCTTAGAATACTTGTCATTCTTAGAGAAGAAAATTGCTGCAGAGTTATCACAATAGATTTTCAGCGGCTTGGCAATACTGTCGACGATCACAAGCCCTGAAATAAAATTCCGCAGCCATAATCCATGAATTGTGGCCTCAAAGCATGCCACAAATTCAGCTTCCATAGTGGATGCAGCAATAACTGACTGCTTCGCACTCTTCCATGAAATTGCCCCTCCAGCCAGAAGAAACAAGTAACCAAATGTTGATTTTCTTGTATCGACACATCCGGCTAAGTCTGAATCTGAATATCCAATCACCTTGAGATGATCAGATCTTTTATAAGTGAGCATATGATTCTTCATTCCTTGCAAGTATCTAAGAACTTTCTTTGCAGCTTTCCAATGATCCATTCCAGGATTACTTTGATACCTGCCCAGCATTCCGACAGCAAAACTGATGTCTGGTCTGGTGCAAGTTTGTGCATACATTAAGCTCCCCACAACAGATGCATAAGGAATATTATTCATTTGTTCTCGTTCCAATTCACTTTTCGGACATTGCATAAGGCTAAATTTATCACCTTTCTGAATTGGAACTATTCCCGCTGAACATTTACTCATATTAAATCTCTCTAAAATTTTCTCAATGTAGGCTTTCTAAGACAATCCTAGTAATCCTTGTGATTTATCACGGAATATTTCTATTCCTATCACATATGTTGCCTCTCCCATATCCTTCATTTCAAAATTCTTAGAGAGAAATTTCTTGGTTTCATGTAACAAACCAAGATCATTAGCAACAAAAAAATATAATCAACATATAGAACTAGAAAAATAAACTTGCTCCCACTAATCTTCATATATATACACCGATCAACGGTGTTTTCCTTAAATCCAAATGAAGTTATGGTATCATTAAACTTAAGATACCATTGTCGGGAAGCTTGTTTAAGTCCATATATTGACTTCTTTAATTTACATACCATGTGTTCCTTTCCTTTAACTGAAAAGCCTTCGGGTTGGTCCATATAAACCTCTTCCTCTAAATTCCCATTAAGAAATGCGGTTTTTAGATCCATTTGGTGTAACTCCAAGTTATAATGAGCCATCAAAGCCATAATGATTCTAAGTGAGTCCTTCTTAGAGACCGGTGAAAATGTCTCTTTATAGTCAATGCCTTCTTTCTGAGTAAAACCCTTTGCAACAAGTCTGGCTTTATGTCGTTCAATATTGCCTTTTGAGTCGCGCTTGGTCTTAAAGACCCATTTACACCCGACCTTCTTACATCCTTTAGGCAATTCAACAATATCCCAAACTTGATTTTGATGCATGGATTTTAACTCTTCTTCCATGGCATTAAACCATTCATTAGAATCTTCACATTCCATGGCTTGGGAAAATGAATCTGGATCATTTCCAATTCCTAAGTCAATTTCTAACTCTTGTAGATAAACCATATAGTCATCAGAAATAGCCGACCTCTTTTCTCTTTGAGATCTCCTTAATGCTATTTCTTGTGACTCGGCTATTGGAGGTTCATTATTGACATCTCCATTATTGGGTGTTTGTTGTTCTCGATTATTGTTAGATTGTACTACAATATCAGAAACAACAACTTTAGAAGCTTTAGGCATAGGAACTTCTACCCTTACTTTTTGAATGCAAGCATCACGCATTCTTTCACTCCCATTGATGTCACCATTCTCAATGAACCTAGCATTTCCAGATTCAACAATTCTTGTACTATGATTAGGACAATAAAATTTATACCCTTTGGATTTCTCTGCATAACTAATGAAATAACCATTGGTCGTTCTTGAATCCAATTTCCTTTCATGTGGATTGTAAATTCTTACTTCTGCTTGACAACCCCAAACATGCAGGTGTCGTAAACTAGGGGCCTGTTTGGCAACGTGCCAAACAGTGCCAGATTCTGATTTTTTGTTCCCAGAATTAGTTTGGGACGAGAATCGCGTTTGGTAAATTTTTTGTTCCCGGAACGATTTTGGACAAGATTTGAGAATAAAAAAAAAATTTGATTCTACGTCCGAGAATCAGAAAAGAATCAAAACATAAAACTCTTGGTTGCCATCCGCCATCGCCCGCCACCGCCCGCCCGCCCGCCGGTCGCCGGTCGCCGGTTCGCCGCCGGTCGCCGGTCCGGCGAGGTCGCCGGAGGCTCGCCGGAGCCGGGTGAGGTCCGCGAGCTCGCCGAAGGCAAGCCCGCCACCGGCGAGGCCGGCCTTGCCGGATCCGGCGAGGCCGAGCCTCGCCGGTGGCCGGCCGGCCTCACCCGGCCTCGGCGAGGCCGGCCCGGCCACCGACGAGGCTGCACGAGCCTCGCCCGGCTGCCCGGTGAGGCTCGCCCAGCCCGCCGGGCCGGGCGAGCCTCGCCACCGTCGGGCGAGGCTTGGCCGACGAAGGCCGACCTCGCCGAGGGTCGGTGACGCTCCGATGAGCGTCGCCGGCCAAATGAAGAAGAAGAAGAATAGAAAAAAAGGGAAAAAAAGAGGAAAAAGAAAAGAAAAAAGTAAAAAAAGTAAAGAAATTATTTAAAATTTATTTAAAAATCAAAAGAAATTAATTTGGAACAGAATCAATTAATACGGTACCAAACACAATTCTATTCCAAAATAAAAAAAATTTAAACAGCTTACCAAACGCGCTTTTTTACTCAGAATCAGTTCCCGGGAACAGAATAAAAAATAATCATTTCTAGTCAGAATCAGCTCCCGGGAACAGAATCGTTGCCAAACGCGCCCTAGGTTTCCTTCCCGTCCACAGTTCAAATGGAGTCTTTGGAACTGCCTTACTAGAAACCCTATTTAATAAGTACATAGAAGTTTTTAAAGCATACATCCACAAAGATAAGAGTAAAGATGAATGACTCATCATACTCCTAACCATTTCCATTAAAGTACGATTACGCCTTTCTGCTACACCATTTTGTTGTGGTATACCTGGCATTGTGTATTGAGCACATATGCCATGTCTTTCAAGGAATTTAGCAAATAGACCTGGACATTGTCCCGATTCATCATACTTTCCATAATATTCACCACCTCTATCCGATCTTACTATTTTCACCTTTCTATTTAATTGCCTCTCAACCTCTTTAATATACACTTCAAGTGCATTTAATGATTGAGACTTATCATGCAATAGATAAATGTAACCATAACGTGAAAAATCATCAATAAAGGTTATGAAATAGCTTTCCTTACTAAAAGATTGAACATCGAAAGGACCACATATGTCAAGATGTATAATCTCAAGAAGCTCGTGCTTCTTGTGGCACCTTTCTTAGTGTGCTTTGTTTGTTTACCTTTAATACAATCAATACACACTCCAAGGTCAGTAAAATCCAAATTTGGAAGAATTTCATTCTTCACTAATCTTTGCATTCTTTCTTTGGATATATGACCCAACCGTTTATGCCACAAGTAAGCAGAATTTTCATTCACCAAACTTCTTTTAGTGCCAACATTATGATGCAAGGTCATTAATGTCTCAACAAAAGTATTATCAAGTCTAAATTTGTAGAGACCATCACATAAAGTTCCAGTTCCAATAAGAGTATCACTCTTAAATAGACCGAGAGATTCAGATCCAAACTTACAATAAAATCCCGCCACATCAAGTCTTGGCAAAGAAACTAAATTGCGAGAAAATGTAGGTACATAAAGGGTTCGAAACAAATCCAAATAATGCCCAAGTATCTAAGATCAAACGATAAGTGCCAATGCTTTCAACTGGAGCTTTGTCTCTGTTCCCCGTAATCACATAACTTTCATTTGGCTTTATAGTTTGGATCATAAGAAATCCCTGCATCGTATTTGACACATGAGTGGTGGCGCCAGAATCAATCCACCAAGTATTATAAGGAACTTCAGTAAAGTTTGATTCAAAACATACTAAAGCACAAGGCTTACCTTTCTTTTCGAACAAGTCTTACATTTCAGACAATCTTTCTTCAAGTGTCCAATTTTGTTGCAAAAATGACACTTAATAAGATTGTGTTCCTTCTTGTGGATTTGAGAAGCCTTTGAAGAGTCATTCAGGACGTGTAGTCCTTTCTTCTTGCTCCTTCCACCTTTCCTCTTAAAATTCTTTCGAACTTCTTGATGACTTGAGAGATGAACAGAATGAGCCTTTTGATTCTTTATCCTTATTTCCTCTTGAACTAGCATACTGGCCAATTCGTTTACATTCTAGTTATCCGTTATAGTGTTGTAATTCATTTGAAATGACCCATATTGCTCATGAGGTAAGGAATTAAGTATAAATTGTACTAAAAAGTACTCATCCACATTCATTCCTAAAGTCCTTAATTTTGCTGCTAAATTAGTCATCTCAAGTATATGCTCATGCATGGTACGCGAACCATCATGTTTCATGGTGGTCAGTGTGCTCATCAGTGTACCAGCAAGTGACTTATCAGCAGTTTGAGAACGCTCTTCCACAAATTTCATAAATTCTTTAGCATTGTTAGTCTTGGGAAGAGAAGTCTTTAAGTTGTTTGCAATTGTCATTCGCATGAACATTAAGCTCAGTCTGTTCGATCTTTTCCAAGCTTTATGGAAAGACTTTTCATCATTGCTACTTTTATCAGTAATAGCAGCTGGTTTCTCAGCTTGAAGTGCTAAATCAAGATCCATGACACCTAAGTGAAACTGGACTTGTTCACTCCAATCAGGAAAATTTACCCCATTGAATAAGGGAACAGATGAGGCGTGCGAATGGAGTGAAACAGGTACAGATACTGCAAATGTGCAAGAAAATACTCATACATTAATGCTTTGAGAATATCACCTAATCAAATTCAAACTAAACTACACATGCACATCATAGTTTTCCTTTGGGCGATCCTATGATATACAAAAATATATATAAACCATAATGATGCTAATAACTTTTATTTGATAATTGTAAATATATCTTATTAAAATTTATTTGTTATCTTTGGATATACAAACAAATTTAACAAGTCATATTAATTATCAACTATCATGTTCATGAATTATAAGAAAATAATTAACCTTTGGGTTAATCCCTAAGTTCTTATAATAAATGAACTTCAATATACCCATAACTCCAAAAATGATATAAAACATATCAATTTCATATATAGCATCAATTAATCATGGGTAATTGAATAAAATAATTTACAATATCAAAAATTCAAAAAAACTTCAAGGTTCGGCCACTTTGGTGACTAACAAACCATTCATAATATGAATTTTTAATATTGTAAAATACAAATGTTTACCAAATTTGCACACAAGGACAAAAACTTAATCAAAGCATAAGGGTAAAATTGTAAAATCATAATTTCCATAAGGGCAGAACCATAAAATTATAATCCAGGGACAAAATGGTAAATAATCAGCAATGGCAGAATCGTAATTATAAATTAAATAGGGCAGAACAGTAAAGAACCATCAAAAGAGGGCAAAACGGTAATTAGGAGCCTCGGGAGTGGCAAAAACGTAAAAGTCCGCGCGGGGACGTCGGCGCGTGCCTCGCACGCGCGCAGCGCTTGCGCGCGGCGTGAAGGCGCGTGGCGCGTGGGTTCCACGCACCTGCAACCGCAGCGCGCGCGTGAGGCCCACGCGCCTTCTTCCTCGCGCACAGACGCGATTCTTCACCGGTTTTTCGCCGTTCCACCGCCGTTTCGCCGCCCGTTTCTTCTCCGACAGTCCATTTCAGACACAAATAATTAATGGGTTTTGAAGAGCATGCCGGCACGACCACATGGGTCCAAGTTTCGGAGAAAATGACCAAAAATTGGCCCCAAATCAAACCAAAGTTTCCCCAAAACACAAACCCTCCACCACCGCCACTTCCGCCGCTCGATTAGCCTCCGGTGAACACTGATATGCCGGAAAAACTCATGGCTAATGTTTCTCATGGCAGTGCGACGGTTTGGGTCCGAAATCAAGTGGTGGGTCGCCGGATTTTGCCCGGAATCGAAGAGTTTCTATCTTGCCCTTAAAATTCCGAATTTTTCATTTTCATCATTTTCCACTCGCACACACACAGTAACTTTTCTTCATCATTTTAGTCCATGAAAAACTTTCCATCATTCGGATTTTCTTTAACAGAATCTTCCAAAACATTTCAACAACAACAAATGCTACGAACAGGATCGTTCAACAAATCATCAAACATAAACTATAATATTTCTTTAAACGGAAAAACCATGAGATCATAAATCAAACGCTCTGATACCAACTGTTAGATTATAATTCATATAAAACTTGATGCGGAAATTCATAACAAATCAATGATTTTTTATCTTCATGATTTTCACAAATAGATTCAGACAAACCTTTATCCATAGCGCTACGCTTGATGATGATCGTTGTAGAAAACCCAATGATCTTGAACCAAATGAAGAAATCCGATTTCTTTCCCTTAACCCACTAAACCTTAATGTATTCAATTGATGGAGGAGAGAATACGTTCTTTCTGTTGTTGTTGTTCGTATGTGAGTGGAGAGAGGACCGGACTCTTTTATACGTTCGTTGAAAGGGTGCCTTCCATCAAAGCGATATACCCTTTCGTTTTATTAGAGTCGTACCTTCTCATAACCAATATTATTTATAGCATTTCAATCATTATTAAACCATATAATAAATCACATAATATGGGCCACAATAATTCTTACATTCTAAGCATAAAATGATGTGACAACGCAAAGTAATATTCAAATACTTTGGTAATGTGAACAGATGCTTTTCCCACCGTTGCACATTGAAGAGGAAAGTTTTTTCAAGGGATTGCAAATGTAAGAATTACCCTTTCCAAATAGAGGTCAGAGTCAACAAAGTCTTTCATTGTCAGTGACGCCACATGTAATTTCCTGATTGCTGGGTGAGATTTCGATTTTCACGTCAGCAGCGATGGAAATTCCGATGGGGGGGGAGAATGAATGACAGCCTTCGATGGGGGACCATTAGAAACACCTCACGGAATTTGATCGAATTTTCTTTTTTCCATTTGTCTTTATCTACTCATGTTGAAGGGCATGACAGTCTCAAGGAAAATTTTTGTCGCATTCCGGATCACACGCCTCGTAATTAAGACAAAACAGTGATTAGCTGACCAATTTTCCGTTGACAGCGACAAAAGGTGTTCACCATGTCCTCGGATATGCTTTGGTCTGAACTAGTTGTCGTCATGAAGGACTCTCACCAAGTACTTGGATTGATGAAGATAGTAATTTAGGCCTGTAGAGAAGCTAGTCAACGCTGGGAAGCGAAATGCAGGAGCATATAGTATTAACAGCCAAACGGAAGATGTAGCCAAAATTCTCTCTTGAAAAACTGAACTATTGTATTAACAGTGCTAGGACCTGGACACATATGGACCGAAACTTATTCAATGTTTCTTCCATGAAATGTGTATAATAGTGCTAGGACTAGCACCTAAAAACAACTTCGACAGACATAATGTGCAAATTAGGTTGCTGCTAAACTAATTTCCTTTACGCCATATAATGTCAAATCTAGACTGGAATATAACTTGTAAATTATGGCGAGCCTCTTAAAGTTTGGATGATCAATTCATATATGGACTATGGACCTGTCCATGACAGGGGAAACGATGTATTGCACAGCAGTTACCTGGGTTTGTCATCTACAAAGTCCATCTTGGTTCCAATAACATGCATCAAAGCTTTGGTTTAACCAAAATCTTAACGCCCTAGTCTTCAACCAACTCATCGAACTTCTTCTTTTGCATCCGAAAACTAGTGACTGAATTTCATCAGGTAGCTGTGCAAATTAACATATCACAAAAGAAAAGACAACAAGCATCAATCACTAGATTGAAATTCACAGAGTATGGTTTATGTGCTTATTTTCGTGTTTTGGGCTCTAGATATACATGGATAAGCAGGTCTTAATCTGCACTTATTTTCCATATTAATGTTTGTTTTGTTTCATAACACACTTTTTGAAAGATGGTTAACCTTTGCACTTTTTTCGTTAGTGAAACGTGAACTGGTGTTCCTAAATAGAAATTTTTAAGATGATTTAAGACCTTCAAAGGACAATCGTGGGACAACCCACTTGCTGTATGAGACAGTGAGTTTTCAAAGCCTCTCATAAATGAACATAGGCCATGTGGCATTGGCCAGAAATGACTTGCCTAATATTGAAGAAAGATAAACTAGTTAAACAACCTAATCCCTACTTTTGCACGGTATCACAAGACAGGCGCATAACAAAAATAGGAAGATGCACGTCTTCAATCCTGGGGAAAAAAAATCGCAGATTTGAACTCTCATATCTTAACTACACAGTTAACATAAAGCAAAAGTTACACCGACACTTTTTGATTCGTGAGAACTGTTGTGGTCACCTACAATTTTGCTTTATGCACTAAGCAACATTAATTAGGCCTTGCCAGCTTTTGATGCAGAAATTAATACTGGCCACTGAATTTTACTAAAAGATGCCACAAATTAAATTAAAGCCAAACCCAAACTTAACCCCCAACAAACCAAAGACAACATTAATCGTTTAAATTGCTAACCAAAGAGTTCAGCTTTTGTATTTTCTTCAAAATGGACAAACCATGTCTCTCTCCTTTTCTCATAATAGACATAGCCAAAAACTTTATGTCACACTTAAAATCTCAAGGAATCCCGGAACAACATTTCGGAACAGCGTTATGAGAAATTTAGAAAAGTGAGTACGAAATGCAGCTGCTCCTAGAGGAATTGAATTTGCCACAAAAGACCCATAAAGTGATGCACTCGAGTCCAAGCAACCGAGAAGACCGGGAAAAAATATCTCAAAAGCATATACAAAGCCCAACATTGAATGTCAAACCAATTGGTAAAACTATGCTAACAAGGGAAAAGCGTAAAAAAGTTTAAAATCTATATATTTGTGCCAAATTAGTCCTAAACCTTTTAATGGTGTCAATTTAGTCATAAACCTTTTAACAAAATGCCAATTCAATCATAAATATTTTAATAGTGTCAATTTAGCGATAAACTTTTTAAATTAGTGTCAATTTAGTTTTAAACATTTTGACTAGACTCCAATGAAGTCATTATGGCTAATTTTGATAAGATTTTGCTCACATGGACGTTGGGTCCTGATGTGGAATTGCCAACGTTGAAGTGTATAATTTTTAATAACATTATAATAATTTTTTGATTTCTTTTATTAGTTTATTATTATTCTATTTTTTTTCTTTTTTTTTCTTTTTCCTTTTGGTGGTGTCTGGCTAAAAGGCAACAGCCACTAGCCATGGTCGGCAAACTAGCCTCATCAGATCTAGCCATGGTCCCTGCAGTTTGGTGCGGTACGTAGTGCCATTTTTAAACTTTTACTTTTTTCAATATAATTTGTGAATTTAAATTTTTGGCTTAATTACTTCTCATAAAATATATACATTGGTAAGCATCGAGCAGGGACCATTGCATGGAGTAGTGGTGGGTGGCATAGTGACTCCACAAGCAAGTCCCTGGAACAAATTGTTGCAAGTGCAGTGTTGCATTTTTATTATCCATGTTCCAGTACTAGTCGACTAGTGATAATTTTGTTAGCAATAAAGGATATTAAAATAGAAATTCAAGTAATTCAAGTAATTAAGAATTGTATGAGGAAAGAAGAAAGAAAAGTGAAAGACCAAGGAAAACATCACAAACTATGCAATGTGCCAGGTCAGAAGATGTCCGAATCCGAATAAAAGAGCACAGTGCATAAGCAACCCAAGATTCTAAAACCTAAAACACTATTTTGTTGTGTTCCTTCCCCAATACTTCTTTGAAATTGAGCCTCCTCCATAACACAACTAAAAAGCTCAATGGCATGACTTGCAACAACCCATGCCATCTTAGACAAGCTAAGGACGTGATTTGAAAGTTTAAGAGCAAAGTCGACCAAGGAACATGCGACACTAATCGTAAGTATGAAATTTCGTTTCCGAGATCCTTACAAGTAAGAAATTTTTTTCCAAGTTACTGTCCAACAAAACTCATTGATGACTATTTTTCATTTTGTAAGTTATTCATCTCTAAGATCATATTTTTTTTCAAGTACAACTCGAACTATGCATTAACAACTATCATTTATAGTTTGACAATTATCCTTACAGATTGCCAACACTTCCTATTGCTCCCTTTCAATGTTGTATTGCTCAAAGCTAACCTGTTGAACATGATTTAATGAGTGTGGAATTCGATTTTACGATCCATCTCTCACAGAGATGTTTTATAAGGCTATTTGAATGTAGGAGAGTAAGAGATCAATTTTGGCAATCAACATCAATTATAACTTATATTTTAGTCAATTAGGAGGATGAACCAACATTTAATGATTTGTCCAATTTTGTTAGAATCTCAAAGTGATGACTCAAGTTCATTACCCTAAGTATGCATTTCTAATTTATTTATTTTTTGCTAAATCTGAATACTTAGATTAGTTATTTGTGCTTATTTTGACATTTACATCCCACCAACACATCTCTTCTTCGAGAAGATTGATTACGGGCTAGTCTCTTTAATCGTCTTGGCCACTATTGACAATCCTACTGGATGAACATTCTCTGCTGCCTGAAGATTGACATATGGTTACAGTAGACTCGTGTTTTGACTTGGAAGACACTGGTGCTTTTACACACTTGCCTTAACTGGAAAAGGTACTTGGATGGCTTCCAAATCATTGAGAAAATATTGGGTGGTCCGGGACCTCCACGTCAGCGTGGTCCCCAGCCACTCACGAGGTGCCATGTGGAGGGTGGGCCCACTTGGTGTGTCTCCTCCCTTCTTCCTCTCTCTCTCTTCTTCCTAGCCTGCCGAGTCCTTTCTCCTCTTAGCCTGCACACTCTCTCTCTCCTGTCAGAGCATTTAGTGCGGCTTAAGCTTTTGTTTCCTTTCTCAAATGAAGGAAAGAGAAGCCCCGTTCATTCCTCTGTCCATCTCCATTTCTTTCCTTTTGAAAATTTGAATCTGAAAATTTCTCTCTCCCCGTGCTCGTTGCTACTCTACCGTGCATCAAGCGGTCGTTCCCTTGCCATTGCCGACAAACCACATTATGGCCGCCCTAACTCCGGTGCTTGCTCGCTTCGCTCTGTTGTTTGTTCCGACGTTCCCAGGATTGTGGATGCAACACGCGGAGGAGAAGCATGCCTCTTTGAGCTCCCCTCAATGTCGGCGAGCGTCGCCCGCCGAGCAAGACCCCCACACACGAAAGGCTCGGAGGCGAGGTTGCTGGAGAAGCTGGTGCCATACGCTGCCAGCTTGGTGCTTCTCTTTCCTGGTCGTGTTCGCGGGGCTCCGCCACCTCGACCTGAACCATTCTCTCCTCGTTCTCTGTTCCATTGCGTGGAGAACAAATTTGTGGAGGGTTAAGAGGAAAACATAAATGTTGAGCCCCTTAGTCTCCGCTGGTTGCTTCCATCGCCCCCCACTGTGACGCCGACGCCGCCAATGCTACCTCCTCCCCTGAACCCGACTCTAACGCCGACGCCCCTCCGCCGGTTGCCTACCTCTCGCGACCTCTAGTCCGCTCGGTGTCGTATTATTGGAGCTCATCGTAGGCAAAAGGCCTCTAGACCCCAAGTTCGGAGAATTTGTCGACATGGAGCCATTTTTCTCTATCCATCTATCGGCTATATTTCTTGGGGAGGTGCAAATACTTATAGATCTTGCCCTTTATTTCCAACTTTCACTTCTGATGTAGTTTTTCGGTTATTAAATGATGCACCATCTTATTGTGAGTTGTTGTAAAGCTCGTCATTTTTTGCAACCATTTAGTTTGCTAAGTTAATATGGTTGCCTGTTGAACTTAACATGTAATGTTCATGTTTCTTAATTTTCTGATGATCTCAAAAGACTAATGATATTCATGGTGTAGCATTTAATATCCGCCTCCCACTTTAACTTTTTTGTCATTTTTGGCCCCTACACTTTCCGACCATCTGGGTTGTCTCTTCTCTTTTACCAATCGTTGGTGGAGTTGCACTTGCATCTAGGGGTGTCAAAAAGACCCGATCCGACCCGAACACGACCCGAACACAAAACATGTATTAACGTGTTTCGTGTTCGGGTCGTGTTCGGGTAACAAATATAAAACAAGCAAACAAAATGTGTTTCAGGTTGGGTCAAGGTTCGAACATTGTTCGACCCGAAACAAGTTTTCTAAAGTACAAACACGCCAAAACACAAAAACACAAACGCTTTAGGCTTTAGCCCCAAAAACACGAACAGTCTAACATAACCTCGTCGGCTCCGCCTTCTTCTCCGACGAGTGCGCCTTCTCGTGGAGTCTGCTACCGCCCTCCGATCAACGCGCTCCGCCGCCGTCGCCGCCGCCACCCTCGCCCGCCTCGCCGACGCCAAAACCCTTGCCGCCGCGTGCGGCCGACCATCGTCGACAGCTTGGGGACCGGGTTCGCTCGGCGATCATGGCGCCGCTTCTCACCTCGTTTCCAAGTTTAGATGTATATTTGCTTGAGGCTTGAGCTAAGACACCGGATATTGTTCCTTTTCTTTTCGAGCTGCGAGGGTGATTGTTCTTTCGCGTTGTGTGCAGACTCTGTGTTTTCTTCAATTCCTGAGTGAATTGCGGTGTACAGTTTTTGAGCGATTGTGACACTTAAGTTAGCGGGTTCCCGTGTCGGCATATCTCGCGAAGCTTGCTCGCATCTCCGTGAAACCATACTGAAGTGAGGATCATCCACGGGACATGATGGGTTCGGAGGTTGAAGTCTTCCTTAGTCTAGCTCCATGCGGAAGGTGCCATTCTTGAAAGGTGCCATTCTGATTTTTTTCCCGAATTTGTTTGTCATACTTGTTCTGTTTTGTCCAAAAAAATCCTAAGCAATTGACTGTGAAAGATCATTTTTTTGGCTATGTTTGTTAAACTCGAAAAATCCCAAGCAGTTGACCGACTACACCTTAACTAATTACTGTTGCTAAGGCCTATGGGTTGCTCGGGAAGGGAAACTTAGTGAGCAGTTGCAAGGGTTTATTATCAAGTTTGGTCTCCTGGCCAATGCTTGTGTGGAAGCAGCTTTGCTTGATATGTGCACTCATTGTGGGAGGATGGTGGCTGCAGAAAAAATGTTCAAACGATGGCCTTTTGAGTGGAATAGCTCTATTATTTGTACTTCTATGATATGTGGGTATGCACAAAATGGGCTGCCGGATGAGGCAATATCACTATTTTGCCGTTGTAAAGTAGAAGGGAGCATAATTCTTGATGAAATTGCATCAATTTCAATACTTGGTGTTTGTGGAACTTTAGGGTCTGATAGGATGGGTGAGCAAATTCACTGCCATGTTCTTAAATTTGGATTATTTTCAGATTTAGAGGTAGCAAACGCATTGATCAGTATGTACTCAAAGTGTTGGAATATGGATGCTACTAAAAAAGTCTTTAACATTATGCTTGCCCATGATATAGTTTCATGGAATGGCTTGATTTCGAGGTTCATTATTTACAGGCGGGGAGATGATGCCCTCACTGTCTGGTCAAACTTACACAATGCGGGGATAAAACCTGACAAGATCAGCATCCTTTTAGTTATATCAGCTTACAAATATACAAGTGCTCACTTAGCTGTTCAATTCACTACTTCATGTTTTATGTATCGGATTTTGGTAATAACTATTTAAAGCCAATGAATGCAAGTCAAAACATGCGGTATATGCTGCTAAGCTAGTTCGTGGATTTGGGTTTCCTTGTGATGTATTAGATTTGTCAGACTGTTCAAATAATTTACTTCTTTTAGACAAATTATGTGACCATAAGAAACTTTTTGAGGTGATGATAAGAGAGACCTGTTATCTATTTTGAACTGAAGATTTCTGCATACACTAAAGACAATTGTACTAAAGAGTATGATTTTGCCTTTAGCTTCTCATATCACCATCTCTTTTTCTTTTTCCTTTTTCTGCAGGGAAGTCTTGAGGACATCAAGTCAAACCTTGTGAGGCCAGTCAAATGGTAAAATGCAGGGACAACCAAATAGAGAGAACATCAAAAGCCCCCACTCTCCACACACATGAGTAGGCCAGTGCCTATATCCTTGTTCAGCAGGGAAAAAGTAAGGTGAAACCGACACTTAGGAGATATTCAACAGCAGTGCCGGTGATTTTTCTCTCAGCCCTTAAATATCATCTTCTAGGATTGCTAGATGTCTTCATCAGGGGATTCTAATGTCACAAATAGGAGGAGGAGATCTACAATGTGGGAGCATTTTAAAGAGATTCCTAATCAAGAAAAGGTTGAGTGTTTATATTGTGGCGCCCTTATTGGTTGTGCTAGTGGTCAAGGGACTAGCTCAATGCATCATCATCTAGCTAGATGTAAGGAATATCCATATGCAGACGCTAGACAAAGGCAAAGAAGTGCCTCGAGTCAAGTTGTTGGGGGTAGTAGTTCATCGGGTGCTTGGAAATTTGATCAGGATGCTAGCAGAAAAGAACTAGCAATCATGTTTATTCTTAGTGAATTGCCTTTTAAGTTGGTAGAGCATGAGGGATTTCATCGATTTGTGAATAGAATTCAGCCAAAATTTTTAATCCCGTCACGCAATACATTGAGGCATGATTTTTATGACTTATACATGGAGGAAAGAAGTAAATTGAAGAAATATTTCCCCGAGACATCTCCTAGGGTATGTCTAACAACCGACACATGGACATCTTGTCAAAACTTAAGTTACATGTGCCTGACTGCTCATTTTGTTGATGCTGATTGGAAATTGCAGAAGAATATATTAAATTTTTGTCAGATCTCAGGTCATTCTGCTGAGATAATAGGAAAAGCAATTGAGAAATGTTTGACTGATTGGGGGATCCACAGTGTTTTTTCTATCACTGTAGATAATGCTAGCTCGAATGACTTGGGAGTTCAATACCTGAAAAAGATACTTAATTCTTGGAACTCTCTGTTGTTAAGAGGTGAGTTACTCCATATGAGGTGCTATGCCCATATATTGAGTTTGATTGTTAGAGATGGGTTAAAAGACATAAACGATTCAATTGCTAGAATACGTTCAGCCGTACGTTACGTGATATCTTCTCCTAGCAGGCTAAGAAAGTTCAAGGCTTGTGTTGAGTTAGAGAATATTGAGTCAAAGAGCCTTGTATGTTTGGATGTGGAAACTCGTTGGAACTCAACATATTTGATGTTGGAATCAGCTTTAAAGTTTGAAAGAGCTTTTAGCAATATGGAATTTCGAGATAGCAAATATGCTCAAGAGTTTTCTAAGGGGAAAGGGTTGCCCACTAGTGAAGATTGGAATTATGCACGTCGCTTTCTTCCTTTTCTGAAGTTGTTCTTTGATACAACTATAAAAGTTTCAGGTTCTTCTTATGTCACTAGCAATAATATGGCGAAGGATGTGTATGGGATTTATATGATGATTGAGAGATATCATGGAAATGAGGAGCAAAGCTTGCGTGAAATGGCTCAAAGAATGAAAACGAAATTCCATAAGTATTTTGGCAATGTAAACAACATTAATCTCACTTTATTCATTGCTTGCATACTTGACCCACGACATAAGTGGGATTATGTGAAGTTGATGATTGGTCATGTTTATGAAAGCAGGGAGGCAGAAACTTTACAAGAGAAAGTGATAACATCTTTGACATTATTGTTTGAACAATATCGCACGGGTGTATGCCCTCAAAGAAACTTGAGGCTAAAGAGCACAAGGATGGTAAGCATGTCAAGATCCCCAGTAGTTGGTGCTGATATTATGACTGAAATGTATTTTAGTCAAACTGGACAACAATATTTGGATGAAAAATTAGAATTGGATAAGTACTTGGAGGAGGCATGTGAACGTTATAACTCTGAATTTGATATATTAAGTTGGTGGAAAGGAAATTCATCGAGATATCCTATACTTTCTACTGTTGCTTGAGATATTTTGGCCGTGCCCATCTCGACTGTAGCATCGGAGGCGGCATTTAGCACAGGAGGTCGTGTGCTCGATGTGTTTCGTAGTTCCTTGACCCCAACCATGGCGGAAGCTCTTATATGTGTTCAAGATTGGTTGCGCTCCGCGCCACTTTTACGTTCAATTGAGGACTTAGAAGATCTTGAAATCTTTGAGTCGGGTGAGAAAATATGATTGTAGAATATTTATATCTTTCTTTATTTTAATCTATATGTTAGTGTTCTCATTTTCATCGTGAATTTATTGTAGAATTGCCAAATACGACCACGGAGTCAAGCTCGATGTTGTCTTCTCTTGATGATTGACGTATTAGAGGTTAGCATTTTATAATATGCAACTTGTGTTAGTCCTCCGTCTCTTTTTGCGCTCCTAACAATGCTGCCCTTCCTGAATTTATTATTGGAAGCTTTGGACAGAAAATGTTATCTTTTCACTTGAAGATCCCATGTGGCCAAGAACGAGTCTTTGGTCTTTAGGGTGGATTTGGCCACTGCAGTGAGGTTCAAGGTCATGGTTTGGAAGACCAAGAGGTATAAGGTAATAGTGGTGGGTGCTAATGTGACTCTCAATGATCAGTCTGCTAAGAATTTAGGGGGTTGTTGCTTTTGGCAGGTGGGGACTTTTGCTGTTGCTTTAGCTTTGATTTTGCTTGACTAAGGGCTGAGTTGGACTCTCCCTTGTGTGAGGAAGGCTGAGAATGAGATTAATTTTCTGGTATTCCTGGATAGTGGGCAGTGTTGGTTAATGTTTGCATTAGAAATGAGTGTTGGTTAGCGTTTGGATTGGAAATGATTTATTTAATGGAAGAGGGAAAAAATCATTGTTTTGGGATGGTTTCGTTGAATGAAGATTTGAATGAATCATGGTGTTTGGTTCTTATGATATGTAGTCCTTATCCTTCATTATATTGAGTTCTTCGGGGTTGTTCAGATTCCTGGTCTTTGCAAACAGAGTGAATTTTGTTTGCCTTCTTAAAATTCTCGTGTGAAAGACTGCATTGGGAGGAGAATCTGGTTTTGTTAATTTTTGTGTATCTTTGGTGTGTGTCAGATCAATAGCATGAGATTCTTGCTGCACAAGATGTTACTACAAAATTAGACAGCTCGATTCTCCATGTGTAAAACCCTTTTCAGCATATTTACCGAGCTCGCCATACCTTATGAATTATTGGGCATTGGCAAGAAGTGCAGCTTTTCTTATTTCCGATTCTCTAGCATCTTCTTTTTCAATTGTATGAATGTATTTCTTAAATATTTACTTCTCTCCGACCCCATTTTAACTTCTTTCTTTTCCCCACATGCATATGCTTGTGCTCATTTGTAGAAGATACATTCATTTGCGGCCCAATGCCCGTTCGACTCTCACCCGAAAAAAGAAAAGAAAAAGGAAGACCCGAAAACCCGACCCGACCCGACCCGAATTTCCTATGCGAGTTTAACGTGTTTCGGGTCGGGTCGGGTAACATCAAGACCCGACCCGACCCGACCCGTTTACACCCCTACTTGCATCAATGACAGAGGCTTCCTTTAACTGGTGAGAAACTTTAGTAAAATGCTAAAGATATAGGAGTAGAAAAATTGATATAGCCTAACTTTATGTTTGATTTCAGATATGTATTCTAGCTAGCTCATCGGTCGAAGAGTCATAGTTTAGGTCTTTTATTTTTGTTCGGTGCGCATGACTTTGGCTTTTATGGTTTCTAAGGGCTGGGTTTTGGAGCGCAATGGCTTCGAATCTGAGTAATCAATCTCGTAATGTGCTTAGCAAGAAAGTCATTGTCAATAAGGAGGTATCATGAATCGTTTTGTCTTCATCTTCAGACTGTTAAGTATTTGAAGCTACATTATGCGATTGTTCTCTTATTTTGGCAGTTGAATTTGCTTATGTACAGGAATCCTTGGACAATATAACTCTCTTTTTGATTATAACCATGATGTCATTTGTTTTATTATTCCCTGTGACTTTTTTCATGGAAGGTCTCAAGTTCACTCCTGCATCCCTATAAGCCGCAATGAGTGTTCTTTCAAACTTTAATAATTGCTCAAAAGGGTTCTGTATATGGAAGTTTTTCTAATATGCCTTTTTTCTTATCTTAACAACAGGCACAACAGGGATTAAATGTCCAGCAGGTATTAACTAGGTCCTTCCTTGCAGCGTTGTGCTTCCATGCATACCAGCAGGTGAGGCTTTTTGCCCAATGCAATATTTTCATTTTTTTTTTTTTTTGGGGTCACGGGCCACACATTTCTTTGACAATCTAAATCTTTAGCTATGTTGTGTGCCTCATTCATAATTGCTTTTGGCATTCATTTTCAAATCTATAGCTGTGACCTATTACTTTAAGCACTCAGAACCCCTTGAGTCTTCTCTATTAGGACATCAAGTTTAGATAAGCAAATTTACGGGATGGCAGAAAATTGAAAGGATCAATTTGTGACATCACTAGTGAAAATTTTTTGGAACTTTTGAGAAACGAAACGGCTGTGTCTCCATCATTGTGACATCAGTTGAAAATCACTATGGGGCAATAGTGATTTTTAACTCATCTCGCATTGGATCAACTATCCCTTGATATTGTTGATCTTCTTATTGGATCAGCAAACTCTATAATGTTGTCTGTTTACATGTCTATAGAATTAGATAACCATCTGCTTCGGATTAATCACGATATGCCACAGTATCTGCACTAATGTGCATAGTGTTCGTGCCCGCAAGAACAATGAAGTACATGCAGGAGAAGGAATTGATTGTTTTTCAGTCATGCAGGTCTTCAATAGCACTTTTTAATGGGAAAATACCAACCTTAATTGTTGAATTTGTGCAGGTCTCTTACATGATACTACTGAGGGTATCGCCAGTGACCCACTCCGTAGGAAACTGCGTGAAGCGTGTTGTGGTCATTGTCAGCTCAGTTCTCTTCTTCCGAACTCCAGTTTCACCCATAAATTCCCTAGGTGATTTATGCTACCATCTGAACAGCCTTTTTCCAAGTTTGTTATTTTCTTGGCTTTTGTTTCTTCCCCTTCCCTCCCCAAACCTTAGTGAGAAAGCATATAATGGCATTTGCTTCTAGGGAAAATGAGATCTGGTATCTGTTTATTAGTTAATCAACTGGTTTAGCTTGGTTCCATAGTACTACTATTGTCATTACTATTTAGATTATTTTGCTCTCATGGTTATGGTTTTGTTATCTTTCTCATTGTGGTGATGTTATTAGGTACGGGAGTGGCCCTTGCTGGAGTCTTTCTGTACTCACGCGTGAAGCGCATTAAGCCCAAGCCAAAGATTGCTTGAAGGACCACCAATGATGCTCCGGAAGAATGAAACAGTATCGGTAGTGGCAAGGTCCTATGGATACATTGCGCCTGGTAAGTTGATTATTACTCTCATAATCTTCTATCGAATTGATCAACTATCAGATCTTTCTAGTGTCCCAGTTAATAACCGTATTACCCTTGCAAAATAGCTACTGGTCAATGCTAAAAAGTGATGAAAGTATCACATATGCTCATCACCTTTCCTTAGCTAACAATGCTGCAATTTTTTGATGTTCGCCGACAGAGTATAGATACACCATGAAGGTTGACGAAAAGATAGACATATACAGCTTTGGTGTTGTACTGTTGGAGCTCATCGCAGGCAAAAGGCCTCTAGACCACGAGTTTAGAGAATCCGTCGACATTGTCGAGTGGATACTGAGGAAAATCAGGGACAACACCCCAATGTAGGAAACTACAAGCACGTGTAGGAAGAGATGCTTTTGGTGCTCAGAATAGCACTCCTTTGTACTGCAAAGCTATCAAGAGATAGGCCCTGCAGGAGGGATGTCATAACCTTGCTCGGACAGGCGAAGCCTCGGAGGAAGAGCAGTAGCAATGGCGCCGCAATGTATTAAGCTAGCAAAGACAAAGCAGTTTTTAGCACGTCGCCTGTAAATGGCCTTCTCTAGGGACTGAGTTCTGAGCATTTGAGTTTCTTTTGGCTAATAGTTCCTTCAATTTTTCTTTGTATGTAGAATTTCTTAATTAAATGCTTGTAGCTACTAGTTCTAATATCTGTAGAGATCACCGGTATATGATGTAGGTACCTTTTTTTGCAAATGAAACTTCATTTGCTGTATATGTTTGTGTCTAGAATCACTGCAGCAGTATGTTTATAGTGCTTCAGTTTTTCTTCTTATGTTGTTGTCTTGGTAACTTTCACCCAAAAAGCAGAGGATATCAAGATGGTCGTTTCTGTTTAAGAGGTTCGGTTGGTAATGACAATGGAAATTAACACATTCTCAAATCTGAGGAAAAAACATTGCATGACATATAAATCATATAGACCAAGTTCATCAGGATAATTGATCTTGTAATGTTTGTCTATATAGTCTATAGACCATGCAATAATTTCTCTTTTAGGTCAATGCATTAAGGAGTTCATGGCATTAAGGGTTCATGGGTTATGAAGGGTATTTTTGGTTTTTTATTTATAACATGAGTTGTTTCAATCCGTGTTCCATAGTGTAAATAAATACTAAATTGAGCACCCTAGAAGCCTTAGCAGTTAGTATATATATAGAACATGACGATAAAAACAAGGATAATCGATTGTCCTGTGGTTATTGATCCATCAAACTTTGCATGCACTTAGTTTAAAACATCATCGTGTTATTGAGCAAAAAAAATTTGACGTCCAAACCTGATACCTTATTTTTTTTTTCTATTTCTTGACCAACAACCCATTTCCAACTCTTTTTTTTTTTTTTTGGGCAAGAAATAGAGAAAAAAATGAGGTATTGGGTTTGGACGCCCAATTTTTTTTTGCTCAATAACACGATGATGTTTTAAATTAGGTGCGAGCAAAGTTTGATGGATTAATTTTGAGTACGGGAGCACATACGAATTTATTTCCGAAAGCTTTAAAGAAAAAAAAAGTTGGAAAATGGTTGTTCAGCAAGAAATAGAGAAAAAAAATGAGGTATCGGGTTTGGACACCATTTTTTTTTTTTGCTCAAGAACACAATGAGGTTTTAAATTAGGTGTGTGCAAAGTTTGATGGATTAATTTTGAGTATGGGAGCATGTACAATTTATTTCCGAAAGCTTTAAAGAAAAAAAAAGTTGGAAAAGGGTTGTTGGGTAAGAAATAGAAAAAAAAAATGAGGTATCGGGTTTGGACGCCTAATTTTTTTTGCTCAATAACACAATGAGATTTTAAACTAGGTGCGTGTAGAGTTTGATGGATTAATTTTGAATACGGGAGCACATACGAATTTATTTCTAAAAACATCAAAGAAAAAAAAGTTAGAAAAGGGTTGTTGGGCAAGAAATAGCAAAAAAAAATGAAGTATCGGGTTTGGACGCCAATTTTGTTTTTGCTCAATAATACAATAAGGTTTTAAACTAGGTGTGTGCAAAGTTTGATTGATTAATTTTGAGTACGAGAGTACGTATGAATTTATTTTTGAAAGCTTTAAAGAAAAGAAAGTTGGAAAATGGTTGTTGGGCAAGAAATAGAAAAAAAAAATGAGGTATTAGGTTTGGATATCAATTTTTTTTGCTCAATAACACAATGAGGTTTTAAACTAGGTGCGTGCAAAGTTTGATGGATTAATTTTGAGTACGGGAGCACGTATTTAATTTATTTCCGAAAATTTTAAAGAAAAAAAAATTGGAAAATGGTTGTTTAGCAAGAAATAGAGAAAAAAATGAGATATTGGGTTTGGATGCGAATTTTTTTCTCAAACATTGCATGTAACTAGTTTAAAACATCATTGTGTTATTGTGTAAAAAAATTTAGCGTCCGAATCCGATACCTCATTTTTTTCTATTTTTTGCCGAATAACCCTTTTCCAACGCTTTTTTTATTTATTTAAAGCTTTTGTAAATAAATTAGTACGTGTTCCTAACTCAAAATTAATTCATCAAACTTTGCACACACTTAGTTTAAAACCTCATTGTGTTATTGAGCAAAAAAAAAAAAAAAAAATTGGCGTCCAAACCCAATATCTCATTTTTTTTTCTATTTCTTGCTAAACAACCATTTTCTAACGTTTTTTTAAAGCTTTCATAAATAAATTCATACATGTTCTTGTACTTAAAATTAATCCATCAAACTTTGTACACACCTAATTCAAAACCTCATTGTGTTATTGAGCAAAAAAAAAAAAAAAATTGGCGTCGAAACCCAACACCCCATTTTTTTTTTCTTTTTTCATGAGGATTAAATATGAAGTAGGGTATTAAATGTGAAAACTTAAAAATAGGGTTAATATCCTGAAAAACCCCAAACTGATACACCTATGACAAATTTACCCTAAACTATTTTTTTGATCATAAAAAACCCCAAACTAGTATACTCGTGACAAATTTACCCCGCCTAACTATAAAAAAACCCTAAATTGGTACATTTATGACAAATTTACCACAAACTAATTTATTTGACTGCAAAAAACCCTAAAATAGTAAAATTGTGACAAATATACCCTATGCTAAATTGGATTAATACCACACAAAAATTGTAAACGGTGACAAACGGAGCGTAAAATTCTAATTTGATGATATACCGGTCAACTGTCATGTGTCATTTAACTTAATAATTTGAGAATAAAATTTAATGAAAACTAACAGATGGTAAATTTGTCACAAGTGTGCTAGTTTGAGGTAAATTTGTCAAAGGTATACCAGTTTGGGGTTTTTGGTGGTCAAAAAAATAGTTTGGGATAAATTTGTCACAAGTGTACCAGTTTGGGATTTTTCAAGGTATTAACCCTTAAAAATATATACTTAGTTGTCATTTGCCCATTCATCTCCTTTTCAATATTTTTAGACTTAGCCCATGACAAATCTAGTTAAATGGCTAAGAGGCATGCTAGAAGTGCCTGATGTTTTTATTGATCTTCGGCAAAACAATGTACAATGGGAAACCTAGTGGTAGTCAAACTAGTAGTGGCTTCATAGCTTGTAACAAGCACTTGCATTTCCAATACTAAGGCTTGTTGATGTTAAACTATCTTACAAAGTGTGAAAGGAAGAGTTCATCCTAACAATTACTGTCCAGAGAGAATTTTTCACTAGAGTGCTCTATTTAGTCAGCCTTTTCCTTCCTTCATGAATCATGAAATACTATCAGAGTACATTTGAAGATGCCATTCACAAGCATTTTGTGCAGAGGCTTTCATGTCAACCAGCACTTCCTTGTAAAGAGAGAGGATAATTACCCTATGGACCACCATATTTGCATTTAATATCTTCCCCTTCTATAAGCCTCTTCGCAAAATCTGAATGAAGGCCAATCATCTTTAATGTCTTTTCCCATACCCAGTAAGAAGTTTCAACATTGTGTGCTTCTTGTTGGACGGTAGTCTTGGGAAATGAAAGCACAAAAGGGCCAGTCATCCGCTTTCAGCAACTCATAGTACTCTGGAACTTGAGTATCTCTCGTAGCAAAAAGTGAACTCCTAGAACCTGCATGAGTAGCGAGACGTGAAATTTAACCTCATATTATTTTAGATTGGAAAGAGGAGATTTTAATTGATTATTGATTAAAAAAAAGAAAAAAAATCACAAATGGCTAGATAAATTGCTAGCACGGTAAACTAGATAAGAGGATAATGCCTGCATAACTCCATTCAAGTGTTTACTCCCCTTCTGAAATAAATGATACAACAACATAATGACCCTAGGACTTCCAATTTGGCAAGCAATATGGCATTAAATGATAAGTGGAAGATAGATCAACTATTAAATCATGATGTCAATCATTTCAGCAAATAAAAACTACATAGGATAGCCAACGACAACCATATAAGCAAATCACAGCAGATGCAAGATGAAGGCAGTAGAGGGCTTGAATGACCTGGTGGTGGTGGTTTCATGAAAATTTACATGGAAAAAATTAGCAGAAGTAAATTTCATTAGGAATTGAGCAACCGACAACGATGCCATGCCACCCACCCCTTTGGGTCAATCATTGACTCATTGCATGCAGACACGACACCACATATATGCATCCAAAGTCTACTGGCATACTCACTTTTACGTATTCAAAATGAAAACTATTTTAGCATACTTACAACGTTGGTTTGGACTACTCTAGGTGATACACATAATACACTGATTCTAGATTTAGCAGGCAGGCGTTTATGGAGGACACTGCTAAACATAACCTGAATGAAGCCACCTTGCCTCGTCAGTAATAATTTCAGGTTGTAATCAACATTCTAATAAGTATCACTTCATAACCTATAGTATATTAGTATGAAGTACTGAAAATATACTAATTGCTAAGCAAAAAATTGAACAGGAATGTATTAAGGGGGAAAATAAAAAGGAATAAGAGCAATGGTTTAAAGCCAGAAAGGGAGAGTTTGGGGAAAATACAACAGTAAAAACGTTGCATTGATAGGTTTGCAGCCTAACTAGAGTAAACAATTAGCATATGGCCATTCATCCTAACATACAAACCAGATGGATTCAGGTCAACCATCCAACGACATTTAAATGGAGCAACGAACATCAAGTCTTCAACAAAATTTCCATCATTCAAGAACCAAAGACAAGAATATTCATTCTTTTAGCGATTTGCCATTAGCAAATGGAGGCAAGAATAGCCCAATTAACATAATGCAGCACCAACTGCTTAGGATCAAAGGAATCTTATTATTTAACTGCCCTACTGTAGAATAGTTTCAAACCATCATCGAATATCTGATAAGTATGACTCCTCAAGATGACTTTAGCTCTATATTTACTGTTATGAAGGATCTCACGATTCTCAATCCAACCACACAATGTGATACTTTGAGACCAAATATCTAATCCACTCGATTATGGTAATTTGCCTATAAGCTATAGTCCATAAAATGAAAAGTAAGATGAAGAATGTGGACTATATTGTGGTCACAAACTTACCACATAATTTACATTGACAATTCTGCTTGGAGAGCCTCAAAGGAGCAATGGCAAAAGCAATACGATAGCAAAGCTGGAGCAAATGATTAACTTGCATATGTTGCTCATATCCATCTTTTGAAAACTTCGTGGTTCAGATCATCACAAGTAAGGTACATCAATTGGCAAGATTGTTCTTAAACAATCATAGGTCCGAAGAAAAATATGCAAGAATAGCTCATGTGACCTCACAAGAAAATTTATCTATGTAAGAATTTCTCCCTTTTGCATGCTTATTTGAGAAGGGTTTTTCATTGATTAAATAAACAAATGATGAGGATGGAAGTAAAATACACAATTCGACAAACACAAACCCATGTGTTCTTAAGAGTCTTTAGTACTTTGAGTAGGCAAATTGATTTCTTCTATGGTTACATACACATACAAGTGAATTTCACTGATAAATACCACGTCATTTACATAAAAGGGAGGAATCAATTCATTGTATACTAAAATATCCATCAAGCAATGTCTTAATCACAAAAAATGGTTTTAAACATACAGATCTGTTGACCCTTGCAATATCAGTTCCTAGCTACAATAACAAAATTTCTGCCGGAAAATGACAATGCATCACATAAAGTGAAACAAGGAGTTATCTAAGCCATTAAATTCTAATGCAGTTTGAAGACTAAGAAAGCATATAGAAATGAACCCTGGAAACAGTTCAAAATGCTACTTGGATTTTCTTTCGGGGAAAAAAGATCAGTGGAATAGATCTTCAAGGCATTGAAGAATATAAGAAACAATATACACAATGATCCTTTGACATGGCGAGCCAAAAAATGGAAGTAAAATCCTTTGACTTACCTAGTGAAATAATAGTGCACGAAACTAAGGTACCGATAGTGCCAAATAGAATGATGGTCATAAAGTTTCTAAAGAATTGCTTCTTTTTCATCTGAAACCTGAAAAGGATGATTAGCACCAATAAACAACTTATTAAAACTCCATATCATAAGCCTATAAGAAATTATTTATTCACTCAACATAGATTAGAAAATAGAAAGGAGATAAATCCCATAGAAAATAGTCAGAACACTTTCAACCCTATACGATATAGGCAACCTTCCTCTAAAGTTCAAAGATGAGACAATAAATTAAATTATACAACTTGTATGTCAACTCTATATTTTGTAAAGTATAACAGATTAATATACATGGACATTTTGCTTACAATCAAATTATTCAAATCTTCGATGATCAGTCTTCTGTCCATTTATATAGTCTATCCCTCACAGTTTATAAAGCCTATGTAAGAATTCTTTCGAAGCTTGTTTCTGATTCGAGGAACTCTTTACGGTTATGGGAAAATCCAACCCAATCTCGGTCGGTGGAGTTACTTGTATCTGAAGACAAATTCGAAAAAACAAACATGTAGCAACAAATGATGCCTAAATGCTACTGTGTAAGATGATCTGAGCAAAGTTCTTCACCACTCCAATTGGAAATTAACTTACCCCGTATTGAATATGATAGGTGGCAGAAGATTTATGAAGAAGAGATCTTCACTAAACACTAAGAGATGGGGAGCTTTTCATTCCCGTGGTCAGTGAAATAACAATACGGGTACATAATCCCTGCAAAAAAATTCGAGAGTAATTACTAACAACCTACTTGAATTAAACCAAAAGCCTTCAGCCTCAGCACAAGACCAAAACGAAGGTTTGCACATGTACAAGTAACGCCAACACGCAAGGTGCAAGCCGGAAGCTCAGATTTTCAAGATACGGTTATTAACTGGGACACTGGAAAGATCTAATAGTTAATCAATTCGATGGAAGATTATGAGAGTAATAATCAACTTACCAAGCGTCATGTTTCCATAGGACCCTGCCACTATCGATACTATTTTGTTCTTCCGGAGCATCATTCTTGCCAAGTTGAAATCGGCAATTCTGGCTTCTAGGTTCGCATCGAGCAAAATGTTGGTCAACTTGACATCTCGATGAATGATCGGGGGATGGCAATCATGGTGGAGAAAAGCAAGCCCTTGGGCGACACCAAGTGGTATAAACAATCCTAATACCAGCTTCTCAATCTCTTGCTTCAGACAAGGAGTGACCAATTTAGGCTCAAAAGCCTCTAATCTCTTAGGAGGACTATATGCAAACAATCTCAAAAGATACCACCATTTCACTTTCTTCCAATCTTCACTAACTATCTGAATAACACAGCAAGTCAGAAACAAGTAAGATAAAGCAATACCTCTCCATTTCTTGCGGCTTTAAACTTTTCTCTTTCCTTCATTTGAGAAAGAAAACAGTCGTTTGTTCCTCTGTCCCTCTCCATTTCTTTCCTTTCGAATTTTTGAATATGAAATTCTCTCTCAGGTCTTGTTGCTGCTCCACCGTGCATCAAGTGGCCGTTGCCCTGCCATCGCCGACGAACCACATTATGGCCGCCCCTACTCCAGTGCTCGCTCACTTCTCTCTTCGGGCTTGTTGCTACTCCGTCGTTCGTTCCGGCGATCCCGGGATCGCTAATGCAGCACGCGAAGGAGAAGCAAGCCTCTTCAAGCTCCCCTCAACGTCGAAAGGAAAGAAATGGAGAGGTATTGCTTTATCTTACTTGTTGCTGACTTGCTGTGTTATTCAAATAGTTAGTGAAGATCGGAAGAAAGTGAAATGGCGGTATCTTTTGAGATTGTTTGCATATAGTCCTCCTAAGAGATTAGAGGCTTTTGAGCCTAAATTGGTCACTCTTTGTTTGAAGCAAGAGATTGAGAAGCTGGTATTAGGATTGTTTATACCGCTTGGTGTCGCACAAGGGCTTGCTTATCTCCACCATGACTGCCATCCCCCGATCATTCATCAAGATGTCAAGTTGACCAACATTTTGCTCGATGCGAACCTAGAAGCCAGAATTGCCGATTTCGGCTTGGCAAGAATGATGCTCCAAAAGAACAAAACAGTATCGGTAGTGGCAGGGTCCTATGGAAACATTGCACTTGGTAAGTTGATTATTACTCTCATAATCTTCCATCGAATTGATCAACTATCAGATCTTTCCAGTGTCCCAGTTAATAACCGTATCTTGAAAAATTCAGCTTCCAACTTGCACCTTGCGTGTTGGCGTTACTTGTACATGTACAAACATTCATTTTGGTCTTATGCCCGAGGCTGAAGGCTTTTGGTTTAATTCAAGTAGGTTGTTAGTACTTACTTTCGAATTTTTTTGCAAGGATTATGTACCCATATTGTTATTTTACTGACCACGGGAATGAAAAGCTCCCATCTCTTAGTGTTTAGTGAAGATCTCTTCTTCATAAATCTTCTGCCACCTATCATATTCAATGCGGGGTGAGTTAATTTCCAATTAGAGTGGTGAAGAACTTTGCTCAGATCATCTTACATAGTAGCATTTAGGCATCATTCTTTTTACGTGGTAACTTTTAGGCATCATTTGTTGCTACATGTTTGTTTTTTTGAATTTTTCTTCAGATACAAGTAACTCCACTGAGTGAGATTGGGTTGGATTTTTCCATAATTGTAAAGAGTTCCTTGAGGCTTCGAAAGAAATCTTACATGGGCTTTATAAACTGTGAGTGATAGACAATATAGATGGACAGAAGACTGCTCGAAGATTTGAATAATTTGATAGTCAGCAAAATGTCCATGTATATTAATCTGTTATACTTTACAAAATATAGAGTTGACAGACAAGTTGTATAATTTAATTTACTGTCTCATCTTTGAACTTTAGAGGAAGGTTGCCTATATCTTCTTGGGTTGAAAGTGTTCCGACTATTTTCTATGGGATTTATCTCCTTTCTATTTTCTAATCTCTGTTGAGTGAATAAATAATTTCTTATAGGCTTCTGATATGGAGTTTTAATAAGTTATTTATTGGTGCTAATCATCCTTTTCAGGTTTCAGGTGAAAAAGAAGCAATTCTTTAGAACCTTTATGACCATCATTCTATCTGGCACTATCGGTACCTTAGTTTCGTGCACTATTATTTCACTAGGTAAGTCAAAGGATTTTACTTCCATTTTTTGGCTCACCATGTCAAAGGATCATTGCGTATATTGCTTCTTATATTCATCAATGCCTTGAAGATCTATTCCACTTATCTTTTTTCCCCGAAAGAAAATCCAAGCAGCATTTTGAACTGTTTCCAGGGTTCATTTCTATATGCTTTCTCAGTCTTCAAACTGCATTAGAATTTAATGGCATAGATAACTCCTTGTTTCACTTTATGTGATGCACTATCATTTTCCGGCATAAATTTTGTTATTGTAGCTAAGAACTGATATTGCAAGGATCAACAAATCTATATGTTTAAAACCATTTTTTGTGATTAAGACATTGCTTGCTGGATATTTTAGTATACAATGAATTGATTCTTCCCTTTTATGTAAATGACATGGTATTTATCAGTGAAATTCACTCGTATGTGTATGTAACCATAGAAGAAATCAATTTGCCTACTCAAGTACTAAAGACTCTTAAGAACACATGGGTTTGTGTTTGTCAAATTGTGTATTCTACTTCCATCCTCATCATTTGTTTATTTAAGCAATGAAAAACCCTTCTCAAATAAGCATGCAAAAGGGAGAAATTCTTACATAGATAAATTTTCTTGTGAGGTCACATGAGCTATTCTTGCATATTTTTCTTCGGACCTATGATTGTTTAAGAACAATCTTGCCAACTGATGTACCTTACTTGTGATGATCTCAGAACCATAGAAGTTTTCAAAAGATGGATATGAACAACATATGCAAGTTAATCATCTTGCTCCAGCTTTGCCATTTGTATTACTTTTACCATCGCTCCTTCGAGGCTCTCCAAGCAGAATTGTCAATGTAAATTATGTGGTAAGTTTGTGACCACAATATAGTCCACATTCTTCATCTTACTTTTCATTTTATGGATTGTAGCTTATAGGCAAATTACCATAATTGAGTGGTGAATTAGATATTTGGTTTCAAAGTATCATATTGTGTGGTTGGATTCGTGAGATCATTCATAACAGTAAACATAGAGCTAAAGTCATCTTGAGAAGTCATACTTATCAGATATTTGATGATTGTTTGAAACTATTATGCAGTAGGGTAGTTAAATAATAGGATTCCTTTGATCCTAAGCAGTTGGTGCTGCATTATGTTAATTGGGTTGTTCTTGCCTCCATTTGCTAATGGCAGATCACTAAAAGAATGATATTCTTGTCTTTGGCTCTTGAATGATGGAAATTTTGCTGAAGACTTGTGATGTTCGATGCTCCATTTAAATGTCGGTGGATGGTTCACCTGAATCCATCTGGTTTGTATGTTAGGATGAATGGCCATATGCTAATTGTTTACTCTAGTTAGGCTGCAAACCTATCAATACAACATTTTTACTGATGTATTGTCCCCAAACTCTCATTTTCTGGCTTTAAACCATTGTTCTTATTCCTTTTCATTTTTCCCCTTAAAACATTCCTGTTCAATTTTTTTCTTAGCAATTAGTATATTTTCAGTACTTCATACTAATATATTATAGGTTATGAAGTGATACTTATTAGAATGTTGATTACAACCTGTAATTATTACTAACGAGGCGAGGTGGCCTCATTCAGGTTATGTTCAGCAGTGTCCTCCATAAACGGCTACCTACTGAATCTAGAATCAGTGTATTATGTGTATCACCTGGAGTAGTCCAAACCAACGTTGTAAGTATGCTAAAATAGTTTTCATTTTGAATACGTAAAAGTGAGTATGCTAGTAGACTTTGGATGCATATATATGGTGTCGTGTCTCCATGCAATGAGTCAACGATTTACCCAAAGGGGTGGGTGGCATGGCATCATTGTCAGTTGCTCAATTCCTAATGAAATTTACTTCTGCTTATTTTTTCCATGTAATTTTCATGAAACCACCACCACCGGGTCATCCAAGCCCTCTACTGCCTTCATCCTGTGTCTATTGTGATTTTGCTTATATGGTTGTCGTTGGCTATCCTATGTTGTTTTTATTTGCTAAAATGATTGACATCATGATTTAATAGTTGATCTATCTTCCACTTATCACTTAATGCCAGATTGCTTGCCAAATTGAAAGTCCTAGGGTCATTATGTTGCTGATTCATTTATTTCAGAAGGGGAGTAAACACTTGAATGGAGTTATGCACCAAGCTGGCAACGTATGACACTAGCTTCTCCAGCAACCTTGCCGCCGAGCCTTCTGTGTGTGGGGGTCTCGCTCGGCGGGCAATGCTCGCCGACATTGAGGGGAGCTTGAAGAGGCCTACTTCTCCTTAGTGTGTTGCATTTGCAATCTTGGGAACGCCGGAACGAACGACGGAGCAAAGCAATCTAGCATTGGAGTTGGGGTAGCCATAATGTGGTTTTTCGGCGATGGTAGGGGAACGGCCGCTTGATGCACGGCGGAGCAGCAATGAGCACAAGGAGAGAAATTTTCAGATTCAAATTTTCGAGAGCAAAGAAATGGAGAGGGATGGAGGAACGAATGGGGCTTCTCTTTCCTTCATTTGAGAAAGGAAACAAAAGCTTAAGCTGCAATAAATGCCCTGACAGGAGAGAGAGCGTGCAAGCTAAGAGGAGAGAGGACTCGGCAAGCTAGGAAGAAGAGAGAGAGGAAGAAGGGAGAAGACACACCAAGTGGGCCCACCCTCCACATGGCACCTCATGAGTGGCCGGGGACCACGCTGACGTGGAGGTCTCAGACCGCCCAATATTTTCTCCCAAATCACTATCATTCCTCGAATATTGTCCCCCCAAAAAGCAATTCATAAAGAACTACAAGACAAAAGTATGATGACTTTAATGGCAACATTAACATGATTTTGAAAACTTCGTATTTGGTATCAAGAGCAACGTGCGCAGCCGCTACCATATAATCAATATAATCACACATCTCATACGAGATTGCTTGATTTCCTTTAATTAGCATAATATTTGTATATCAAAGAAGCATTTGAAATGGGTGGATTGAGGTCCAAAACAATTTACAATCTCACCTATCCCAAACACCTCCCATGTATATGTTACTTAGATAAAAACTTAATGTTGAATGAAAAAAAAATTAAATAATGAAAAATTAGTAAATAAAATTTAAAAAAAAAAAAAAAAAAAAAAAACTTATAAATTGAAATACTTATAAAGACTTAGGGCTGCAAAATGGGTTCTATGCCCATTTTGTGACTCAGATTCAATGAGCTCAATCTCATATGAGCAACTCTTTTGCTTTTTAAATGGTTTATAAATGGCTTGAAAAAAAAAAAATGAAAGAAATCAACAAATTTTAAAACTCATTTTCTAATTTTCCTCCATTTTTTATTATTATTTAGATTCTAGGTTTTGTCTATCAATGACTTTGAAATTGATCGATTCATATATAAACAATGATAATGTTAATTTACAAATCAAGTTAAAAAATAATGGAGATTAGATATTACTGCTACTAAAGTATGTTTTGACGTGGGGAAATCTCATCCACTCAAGTATGTTTCAATGTAGGGAAATCTCATACATTTCAAATGAAATAATATAAAAAGTAAAATTAAAAAATGAAAATGAAAAAGAAAGTAAAAATTAAAAATCTAATTTATTGAAAAATAAAATTATTTTTTTCTTCCCCATTCAGTACATAAGCCTCTCTCTCTCTCTCTGAAAAAGAAATCCACTTTCCCCCTCTACTGAAACTGAAAAGTGGCAGCGACCATCAAAAGAAGGATCTAGCCCAACCTGACTAGGCCGGTGGTTCGATCCCTTTCCACCTTCGGCGGCTTCACACACCACCATCCTCCACTGCCTCCTCCTCCTCCTTCACCTTTTGTATCCCGCGCCTCCGCCTCCGCCACCGACGCCACCGTCACCTCCTTCTTCCACAGATCTGCCTCTCGGACGCGCATCAACCTCCACTACCCTGCGCAGCACTCTCCTTCCATCCGCTCCTCCCTCAACCACCCCACTTCATTGTGCCGGTTCGCAGCACAGGGTGGTCAGCTCGTCAGGCCGAGCAACCAGAAGTCGGTGTCGCGGAGGACTTGCAATGCTCACGATGATGCATCCTAGCTCATTCCGATGTAGCTTGCCCAAGAGTTGTAGATCCCCGAGCGTGAGTATCGGCTACACGCCTTCGTGGAGCTGTGTTTTTTCTTTTTTTTTTCTTTTCTTTTTTTCCCAAAGCGAGTCAAGCGAGCAAAATGAGGGCAGCTATATGGGTTGGGCTGGTAAACTAAATGGGTCGAATATGGGTCATGTGCAAACCCATATAAATCTTGAACTTGTTTCCTCCCATTTGTAAAATTTTAAGCGACCCATTTAAAACCTGATCCCCTAAAAATGAGTCCTAAAATGGGTTTCTAACCCATGTTGATAGGTTGGGCTGAGCAATTCGAAAGCTCGTCAAGGACAGCTTAGAATTGGTGTTAGATAATGATAATGGACTTGCTGCGGCAATTCACGAAGCGACAGAACAAAATTAGCTAGGCGATGCATTCACTAAATAACAGACTCGATGAGAACACATGTTACATGTGGAGGAAGAGGATACGTACAAATTCGTGGATGGCCCCCTGTTGCAGAAAACTCTGGTATAGAGCGATGCAAGTGTCCCAATCACTGTAAAAATCAGGCCTGCGATGACGAATCCCATGATTTTTCACTCGATTGCAATCGTGACGCGCCAGAAACAAATCACATCTGAGCTCAATGCCTTCCGTTTCGCTGGGAGCCAGAGGTTCAGCTGAAGAAACGAATCGAGAAACCAGCGGGGGACGTGGGATTCTTACCCGGATTTCTGAAGCTTCGATTGGCGATAGGAGGATCACCGGCAGATGCAAATGCGGAATCCAAACTCGGACAATAGATTGGGATGCCTTTGGGGAATGAAAAGCTTGCACGGGCCAGGTCAAGAAAAATGGCCCAGAAAAGAGTTGGGAGGCGTGTCTTTTTGGGCTTGGGCTCTCCGAAGAGTTCGAATGGCCGGACAGACACCGATTCTTCGGACACGCTCCTGTCGTCGAAAGAAAATACGAGGATTCGCATGACTTGGCCCGGGGAAATTGGCTTAAGGAGATGAGATCAACTTAGGCTGTTTGTTTCCACCTTCTATAAGAAACTAGAAACAAAAAGAACGGCATGACCATCATAAGTAATTTTACCTAAAAAATTGTTATTGTAGCCAAACCATTGTTGGATCAGACCAAAAAAATTAAAAACCATCGTTGGAGTTGTACACGGTGGGGCCCAGGTCAAATTTGTTGACTTGGGCACATATATAAAACGCCAGGTTTCTCTTCAGCGAGAAGGAGCGCCGCCTGAGAATATAGAAGAGTCACATAAAGCGAAAAGCCGCAAGCTGTCGTATAAAGCTAAGAAGAAAGAACTCAGTTATTGTGTACTGCTTTGGCTTGAACACTAGTGATTTTGTGTCGTGAGTTTAACATATTTATTTATAAATACTTGGTTTAGGTTTAAATCTAGATATGAGAAATACTTTGAATAATTATAAACTCTGTTTCTCTGATTAAAGTAAATTATTTATTATTTGATCTTCTCATGGATGTGAGTACTAATATTTAGACCGAATCACGTAAATATTTGATCCTTATTATTCGTCGTTTATTTCTTTGATATTTTTCTTGTTGGCTTATTTATAAGATCTTCTTGTTTTTGCATATTATATTTCAGCAGATTCCATGATCGTCCCCGAACACCTGTTGATCGAGATCCTAAAAAGACTCCCCGTCAAATCGCTTTGCCAATTCACTTGCGTCTCCACTCGTTGGCGCTCTCTCGTCTCCGATCCTTACTTCATCGACTTGCATTTGACTCACTCCGCGACTCGCCCGAAACTCCTTGTTGGTTTCCACGACCCAGATGATGAGCGTGGAGGAGTCTTCTCAGTCGACCAACTTGAGCCTCACAACGGTCGAGCCCAGATCGCTACACTGCCCTTTTCATTTCATGGCTGGACTGGTCCTTTCGTTTTGCAGTCTCAACAAGGCCTCGTCAGCCTCAAAGTCGGCGGTCACATCCAAATTACAAATCCCCTGACAGGGATGTATGCGACTTTCGGATTTCCTAGAATAACCGAGCGATATGCTTCTTTTTCGTGTTATCAACAAATGCATTCTTTTGGATTCGATCCTGTCGAGAGGAAGCATAAGGTTCTGAGCACACGTGTGATTATTATGGGAGGGCTCGATGGCAGGTTGATCATGGAGTCATGGGTGCTCACCCTGGGGACAGAGAAGTGGAGGCAGGTCGAAGGTTGTGCAGCCCATGATAAGAAGGGTCGCGAGGTCTGCTTCGATGGGGTGGTCTATTACATGGCTTGGAGTTGTTTGCATGGCGTCCATGGGGATGATTACCTGGTGGCGTTTGATGTTAGGACGGAGAGTTTTCGCATGATTACAATTCCCGCCGAAGCCCACAAAGATATACACAGAGCCCTCCTTATTAAATTCGAGGAGCACGTTGCGATGGTGGATCGTAACAAGGCTCTGTCTTGTGAGGAGATTATTATGTGGATCCCGGAGGACTTTGATCAGGAAATATGGAAGAAGAGAGTTTTCAGCTTGCCCTCATATTGGAAGGAGATTGCCCCGGACCGCCGAGTTTTTCCAGTGGGTACGGTTCGTTCTGGTGAACTATTGTTCGCGCCTCGAACCTTATCAAAGCCTGTGTGCATGTTTTACTACAACTTGAAGACCAACAGCTTAAGGCGGAGTGAAATTTGCGGGTTGGATGATGTGTCTCCTGAATTTTGTGCTTTGACTTTTTAAATCATGTCGAGAGTTTACTCTCGCCAAGAGGTCTTCCCTGTAGGAAATAGCTAGCATTCATTCTAGATTAATTCCATTAATCCTAGATTAAGGTTTGGACTTTTGTACTTTCGATTGATCACATTACTTGCAAATTCATTGATTACATGAAAAACAATACCTTTTGAAGAATTGTCGGTGCACTATCCTAGTAAAATTCATTAACACTAATGTATGCAATATTGAATGTGATTATACGGAGTTTTTGTTTTTATTTTTTATTTATTGAAAGTAAAAAGGAAAGAAAAATGAAAAAGTGCGTGTGCCATTTGAGTTTTGATTTGAAAAACGTGCTGTGACCGCGTAGGAACTGATTGGTTTCCCTAATCCCGTATTAAAGTTTGGATCTTTGGGATGGCATGTGGAGATCTCGGCATCCGTAGGGTTTAACCAAGGCTGCAGCATGCATTCGCTTGAGCCCATTTCGCTTCTCTGATTCAATTGTTGGTGTCGGTTTATACTTGCCCACGAGTGTGATGAAAGTTGGAAGAACGGAATGATTTTTCGAAAACCGATGCTGTTGCTCCGATTTGAGTTTTGGGTTTTGGTTACGTGTCTTAATCTGTTCCAGAAGGTAACCAGTTCGATATTGACATTGTTCCAGAAGGTAACCACTTTGATGCTAATGGCAAGTCCCCCTTAGGATAGTGTCGAATGCCCTTGGGTTCTCATTGACTGTCGGAGTGGGAATCTACATCAATTTGCTTCTGGAAAGATGCAGTTTTCACCGGCTCCGCTGTTATTAGCCCGCCGAATTAACCCGGTTCGGGATGTTCTAGCAATGAGATTTTGGCGGGCCTTTTGATAGAGTATGTCCCTACCTAGGAAACTCCAGTCTGGAGGAATAAATTGGATCCTTGTTGTCATTTGTTCAGAAATGTATGATCTTCTCGAATCTTTCGGTCGTCGGGACTCTTTCTAGAGATGCTGTTTATTCGAGAAAAGAAAAGTGGGTGTGGGATGTATTTCGTGAAAGGTTTTTGATACTTAAGATGCGCATGTTGACTTGTTTAGGACATTACTGAGGAGAAACCTTGGGATCCTGAAGAGATAGTTTGTACATGTGGTATTTGTAGTGCTTCTGCTTTGCAGAGTTGCTTCTTATAGTTGACCTGGTTTTACGACATGTCAGATGAAGCAAGAATCCTCGAAAATTGATAACGCTAATGAGACTGATGGAAACATCCATGGTCCAATAAATTGTCAGGAGATACGGGATTCAACAGAGATCATTATCATTGATGAGAGTAATGGAAAGAGTTCTGAGGTAAAAAAAAAAAAAAAAATGATGATCCCTGGCCAGTTTCATCTGATATATCTAGTGATGGTCTGCCTCATGCTCCCAAGAATTTTCCTCTTCCCGGTGATAAATGGTGAGGAAAAGTGGGGAAGAGAGTGGCCATTACTGGCAATTATCAGGATGGTACCTTTATCTTCCTAGGCGACTCCGTGTGTCTGGGAAGTGGACGTGCGAAAAGTACTGCTTTGCGAGTAAGCTTTCAGTTGAACGGCATATCCGAACCAAATTCCCTGTTGCGGATATTGATGCCTTCTTCATATCTTTCATCAGGCAAGTTTCCTCGAGTAAACTGCCGTTGATACATTAATTTAACCTGAGAAAACTTATGGTTGTTTACTTAATATTTATAGAATATATTAGATCACCTAGTAATTCTTCAAAGTCAAATTGTTCTCTCTCACGCGCATTCAGTATTGTTCGTCCAGTTAACTTTGTTTTGTTCAGTCACAAAGTCGATGAAGGAACATGCAACGCCAATCGTAAGAATGAAATTCTATTTCCCGAAATCCTTACAAGTAAGAATATTGTTCCAAGTTACCGTCCAACAAAACAAAGAGATTTTGTCACTCATTGATGACTATTTTTCATTCAGTAAGTTATTCATCTCTAAGATCATATTTTTTTTCAAGTACAATTAGAACTATGCATTAACAACTATCATTTATAAAGTTTGACGATTATCCTTACAAACGGCCAACACTTCCTATCACTCCCTTTCGATGTTGTATTGCTCAAAGCTAACCTATTGAACATGATTTAGGTCTATTCGTTTCATAGAAAACAACTTTCGGAAAGCATTTTCCGAATTTCCGTGTTCGGATGGAGGAAAATAGACGGTCAAAGAAAATGTTTTCCGGTCAATGGAAAATCTCCTCTTAAGATTATGGAAAATGATTTCCTCTTTTGAGAAGAGGAAAACATTTTCCATAACTTCTTCCACATTGTTTCTTTTTACCAACACATTTATGCTTTCTTTTCTTTTCTTTTCTTTTTTAATTTGAGTTTTTAATTTTTTTCCTTTTCTTTTTTTTTTTTTCTTTTTTTTTCCATTTGATCTTCTTCCTTGGTGGCTGGTCGCCAGCCATGGCGGTGGCCGACGACCGGCCGCAAGCCCCGCTCAAGCCTCGCCCCAAGCCGGCGAGGCTCTACTTAGCCCGATCTGGTGAAGCCGAGCTCACCCAAGCCCAAAGCAAGCTCAAGCCTCGCCGGATCGGGTGAGGCGAGTCCCGCCGGCCGGGGGCAAAGCACGAGCCTCGCCAAATTCGACGAGTTGGGCGGGGCTCGGGTGAGATCGGCCCAACATCAAGCTCATCGGATTTGGCGATCGAGTTTTGGTCGGTCGCCAGGCAGCCAACCATCGCCGGGCATGCGGCGGTGGAGGAAGGAGGAGGAGGAAGGAGGAAGGAAAAGAAAAAGGAAAAAGAAAAAGAAAAAGAAAGAAATAATAAAAATTTCAATTTTCAAAAATACAAATAATTAAAAATTCATTTTTAAAAAATATAAAAAAAATAAAACTAATTTTTTGATTAATTAAAAATATTAAAATTCAATTTTTGATAATTTTCCCTAACAATCAAATTAGCTAATGAACGGTGGAAAATATTTTCCATTGGAAGTTTAGGTTTCGGCTAAACATTGTAAAATAGAGTCATTTTCCTGGAAAACAACTTCTAAAAAATATTTTCCGAAAACATGATATTTTCCGCAAAACGAACGAACCCTTAATGAGTGTTGAATTCGATTTTACAATCCATCTCATCTCTCGGGGCTATTTAAAGGTAGGAGAGTAAGAGATCAATTTTGGCAATCGACATCGATTATAACTTATATTTTAGTCGATTAGGAGGATAAACCAACATTTAATGATTTGCCCAATTTTGTTAGAATCTCAAAGCGATGACTCAAGTTCATTACCCTATGTATGCATTTCTATTTTATTTATTTAATGCTAAATTTGAATACTCAAATAAGTTATTTGTTCTTATTTTGACATCTACACCCCCACCAACACATCTCTTCTTCGAGAAGATTGATTATGCGCCAGTCTCTCTTTAATTGTCTTGGCCACTATTGACAATCCTACTGGATGAACATTCTCTGCTACCTGAAGATTAACATATGGTTATAGTAGACTCGTGTTTTGACTTGGAAGACACTGGTGCTTTTATGCACTTGCCTTAACTGGAAAAGGTACTTGGATGGCTTCCAAATCACTATCATTCCTCGAATATTGTCCCCCAAAAAGAAATTCATAAAGAATTACAAGACAAAAGTATGATGACTTAAACGGCAACATTAACATTTGCTCAAAAAAAAAAAAAAAACGGCAACATTAACATGATTTTGAAAACTTTATATTTGGTTTTGAGAGCAATGCATGCAGTCACTACCATATAATCAATATAATCATAAATTTCATACGAGATTGCTTGATTTTCTCTAATTAATGTAATTTTTGTATATCAAAGTAGTATTTGAAATGGGTGGATTGAGGTCCAATCTCACGTATCCAAAACACCTCCCATGTATATGTTACTTAGATCAAACTTCATGTCAAATGAAAAAAAATAAATAATGAAAAATTAGTAAGTAAAATAGAAAACTTAAAAAAATTTATAAATTGAAATACTTATAAAGACTTAGGGCTGCACAATGGGTTCTATACCCGTTTTGTGACTCAGATTCAATGAGCTCAATCTCATATAAGCAACTCTTTTTAATTTTAAATGAGTTATAAATGGCTTGAGAAAAAAAATTAAAGAAATCAACAAATTTTAAAACTCATTTTGTAATTTTCCTCCATTTTTTTTAAACTATTAGACTCTAGATTTTGTTAATCAATGACTTTGAAATTGATCGATTCATACATAAACAAAAATAATATTTAAATAATATACAAATCGAGCTAAAAAATAATGGGGATTAAATATTACTGCTACTCAAGTATGTTTCAACATTGAGATATCTCATATTTTTCAAATAAAATAATATGAAAGTAAAATTAAAAAATAAAAAATAAAAATCTAATTTATTAAAAAATGAAATCAATTTTTTTTTTTTCAAATTAAAAAAAAAAAACTCTCCTTCCCCATTTAGAAACTTAAGCCCCTCTCTCTCTCTCTCAAAAAGAAATCCACTTTCTCTCTCTACTGCAACAGAAAAATGGTGGCCACCACCGGAAGAAGGACCCTAGCCCGAGCCGACTAGGCACACCGCCGTCCTCCGCTGCCTCCTCCTCCTTCACCTTTGCATCCCGCGCCTCATTCGCCACCGTCACCTCCTTCTTCCACAGATCTGCCTCCCGATGCGCATCAACCTCCACTACCTCGCGCCTCACTCTCCTTCCTCGATCGCCCCACTTCGCTTGTGCCGGTTCGCGGCACGGGCGGCCACCTCGTCGGCCGAGCAGCGAACCCGATGTCGCGAGAGGTCTTGTAGTGCTCACGACGATGCATCTCGACTCATTCCGATGCAGCTTGCCCAAGAGTTGCGAGATCCCGAGCACGGCCCATTGGCTACACGCTTTCGTGGAGCTGTGTTTTCATTTTTCTTTTTTCTTTTTCTTTTTTCGCTAAGCGAGGCAATCGAGCAAAATGAGGGCAGCTATATGGGTTGGGCTGGTAAACTAAATGGGTTGAATATGGGTCATGTGCAAACCATATAGATCCATATAAAGTTACCTTCAGGTATCTTAAACTTGTTTCCACCCATTTATAAATTGGTCCCCTAAAAGTGAGTCATAAAATGGGTTTCTAACCCATGTTATGGCCCTGTTTGGTTCAGCATTTGGAATGCTCATTTGGGCTCTAAAGTCCCTTGGCCAAATGTTAAACTGTTTGGTTCGTTTTTTTGCATGACTTTGGCAATATGCAATTGTATCTCCAAGTGGCTCTAAAGGTCTTTAGCCCAATGCAGCTCTTGAGGTCCTTTGGCAAGTTGCATATTCAGAATGCAACTTCCGGTATTGTTCATCTCTCTGGTGGAGAAACTAATCGGCCGCCTGAATAAAAATAAATATAAAAATAAATATTTATATAAAAATAAATATTTTATATTTTATATAAATATATAAACATATCTATTTTTATATTTTATGTTTATATATATTTTATATAGATATAAACATATCCATTTTTATATAAATATATTTTATGTTTAATAAATATATATTTATAAATATAAACATATCTATTTTGTTCTCCAATTGTTTTTATATAAATATATATTTATATAAACATATCTATTTTTTATATATTTTTATTTTTATATTTTTATATTTTTTATATAAAAATATGTTTATATAAAAATATAAACATATTTTTTATTCAGGCAGTTCGGCCGCCGAATTCGGCGGTCCGGTATAAATATATAAACATATATTTTATGTTTAATAAATAAATATATATTTATAAATATAAACATATCTATTTTTTTCTCCGATTTTTTTATATAAATATATATTTATATAAACATATCTATTATATATATTTTATGTTTATATGTTTATATTTCTTATATAAAAATATGTTTATATAAAAAATAAAAACATATTTTTATTCAGGTGATTCGACCGCTGAATTCGGCGGTCCGGTGGCTAGACTTCAAAAAAAAAATATAAACATATTTTTGCTTTTTAATTTAATAAAAGTTAATAATAAATGTAAATTTTACCAAACGGTATTTTGGCTAAAGTTATTCCTCAATGCAAATTTTACCAAACGACATTTGCATTTCGGAAAAGCCCATTCACCCAAAGGTATTTGCATTTTTGCAAATGCATTCCTCAAAAGCCGAACCAAACGGGCCCATTGACAGCTTGGGTTGAACGATTCGAAAGTTCGTCACGGACAGCTAACAATTGGTATTAGATAATGATAATGGACTTGTTGTGGCGATTCGTGAGGCGATGGAACGAAATTACCTTAGGCGATGCATGCACCGAATATCAAATGCAACCAATTAGACCCTACCAGACTCGATGGCTCCCTGTTGCAGAGAACTCTGGTACAGAGCGATGCAAGTATCCCAATCACTGTAAAAATCAGGCTCGCTACGACAAATCCCATGGTTTTTCACTCGATTGCAATCGCGACGATGAGGGGAAGAACCTCTGCACCAGAAACAAATCAGATTGGAGCTCAATGCCTTCTGTTTCGCTGGGTGCCAGAGATTCAGTTGAAGAAAATAATCGAGAAACCAGCGGGGACCGTGGGATTCTTACCCGGATTTCTGAAGCTCCGATTGGCGATCGGAGGATCACCGGCAGATGCAGATGCAGAATCCAAACTCAGACAATAGATTGGGATGCCTCTGGGGAATGAAAGCTTGCGCGGGCCAAATTAAGAAAATGGCCCAGAAAAAAGTTGGGAGGCGTGTCTGTTTGGGCTTGAGCTCTTCGGAGAGTTTGAATGGCCGAACGGACACTGATTCTTCAGACACGCTCCTGTCATCGAAAGAAAATACGAGGATTCGCATGACTTGGCCTGGGGAAATTGGCTTAAGGAGATGAGATGTTGTGTTACGAATGCACTTTGAATTTTTCAGCCGATGGGCCAATGTTGTGCCATAAAATTTGTGATTCCACTTGGTTGCCACGAAGGACATCAAAATCTTCAATCTTATCATGATTCACATGGATAAACAAAGATATATAATCGAAAGAAGTCATTACCATATAATAATCTTAATAACAAATACAATTGTGCACAATCGGGCATATGTAGTTGAAGTGAAAGTGAGTTGCTAATTATCGGATCCTCTGTTGGACTTGGATTGAATAATATTGAAGTTAAAGTAGGCAAATTAAAATCACTTTTTTATGATCAAGGTGTAGATTCGCCATCTTATATATTAGATATATTTGCTTTCTTATTCATGATATCATACTAACATATTCGATTTTTCTTAACCCTCCACACAGACCCTAATTGAAATGCAAACCCTCTCCAACAATTACGGCCAACCAATGACCGAAAATCATGGCGAAACTTATAATTTCGGAGGCTATTCAAGCCAGGCTGCAAGACTAAAGTTGTCTTGCGTCTCCATCCATAATATGGGTCGGCTATAAATATAGGATGGCACGAGAAGATCAATAATTGACATGTAAAATATCGCGAACGGACTATTATTTATAGGGTGAATAAGTTAAAGAGGGCGCGTTTCAAATGTCGAATCTAAAGGATCAGTGAAAAGTCCGAGGAAAATGGGTTGCGACCTTGGTTTTCCACTCCATCCTTCCATTCCGGTTGCGAGGTCTGCGGCTTTGTCCAAATTTGTTTTTCACTCACAGAAGGTGAACTTGACATTTGGATAACTCAACTGTTGACAGGTTCAATTTTTGCCAAATCACTCTTGGGACATCTCCTCCTCAAACCTTTAATCTTCCAGCAGAGATCGTAAACATCGTACGCAGTATTCCGGTCCCTTGCTTGTCCACATTGTCCGACTCCTCATCTGGTCGAGGACAGGTTCTTTTACAGTGAAGTCGGCTCATAACTTGTTACCTGGATCTGTTATCGCTCCTGAGAGTGATGCTTGGATGTCGATGAATAAGAATCTGACATAGCCACAAGCATGGAGAGTAGCCCACGAGGCAAAAGAATCAGTTGACAAAAATTTGCCTCACCATGACTATGTTGGAGCTTGCAAGTCCGGTCTTAATGAATAAGGATCTGACAAAATCTCGGATAAGCGGCAAAAGGGGGATGGCAAGACTTGATGGAAGAGCAGAGTCGATTAGACACGATGGTGGGCGTCGCATTCACAGATGACTCGACAGAAACCCAAGTTCGATGCCATGGAAAATCCTTGAATAGCGACTAACTCGGCAATGACACTATAGCACCAGCCCAGAGGAATGGTGAACCCAGATGATAGCCATTGACCCTCAACATCATGCAAAATGCTGCAGGCAATGCAGATTTGAAACGCACTACCATCTACGTTAATTTCAATCCATCCGCAACTAGGCGGCATCCAATTCACAGCAAGCTGATGGCGATGACTAGGATGAGTCAAGGAGAATGACGTAGAAGTTTTCCTCGACAGAAGTTTTACTTAAAGATGATGACACAACCGAATTGTTATGCATGTTAGTTGTCAGACAGCGAATGTCGGCGTAGTAATGCTTTTTCACAAATTCAGGTGTATGACAGCTTTTAGGAACCGAAAATTGAATAACGAGCTCGATTACCCTGATGGGATTTTGATTGGCAGAAGACAACATCTTGACAGAAAAGTGGAAGAGCCGCATAGACGAAATGCGTGTACGTGAACTGAGAGAAAAACCAATCTTGTTCATTGAGATCGCTCTCATTGAAAGTCGACATCTTTAAGGGGCTTCAACACCATGACCTGCTTCTAAACTCCACTGCTTTTCGACTGAATACTGGCTTCTCCAAAAACACATACATACAGAGATGTACGCATCCAGGACCTAAGACAACTTTTATCTGATGGCAAGGCAAAAAATGGACCGCAATCTCTCTTTCCTCCAAATGGGGAAAGAACTTGTCAACGGGCTAGAAAAATGTTTATCACAATGAATGTGAAAGCTAACGAGAGAGCACAAGCAAGTGAAGTACTAAAACTAGCAACTATGGTTCGATGCTAGTAGGAGAGTGAACGCGGATTGCACATGTACATAAAGACTCAAAAAATTAATGAACTAGGACAATGTTTTTTTTTTTTTGGTGCTAGAGGAATCGGTTTGTAACCGACAGCCACGCCGTAAACCCCCAGGTGACACTTAAGTAGGAGAACCCACCACCCCTGAGTCACACTTAATACACCTAGCGCCTCCCCTGGGTTTTGAACCATTCACCTCTTCGTTGAGGATCAGTAGAGTCTTAGCCAGTGGAGCCACCGCGGCCGGTGGTCTAGGACAATGTTCGTGACTGCAGAAGAAACGAAAAATTCACGATATAACAGTTGCAATGCATACTAATCTGCAAGGATAATCGGATGTTGATCTACAAAAGCATGTAGTGCACTTTGGATGCTGCAAGTCAGATAAAATGTTCCAGTACAGTAAGAATATGAGGCGATCTTATGTGCATTGAACTTTTGACGATGATAACAACATATGATCAGTGACTTTCTCTTCCCATAGTATACTAAATCTCTGCTAATCATCTATCAATCAGTTGCATCTGCTAATATTGGTGGTCTTTGTACCCACTAACGCCAATCTACAATACCAGCACGCAACCGACCCATGGACAAAATTTTTGCCACTCGAATGAGTTGTTACTCTTCTAGTTGTTCTTCTCAACGCGATATCAAAACAACTTAGGATGTGAGCGACTATTACAAGTTACAGAAGATTAGGTAGGGGAGAACTTTGGCTTTCGGACAATCCCCCTGATGTGTTGACTGTAGAAAAACACTCCTCAAGAAGAAGAGTTTAATAGCTGAACGGGTAATTGCGACAACAACAATAAGCAGAAAATTGCAGTCATCTTCCCTGAGAGCAAGGAATAACAGAAGCATAAGGAAGTTCGATGCTTAATAATCAGGTCACATTGTGCAGATTGATGATCTCTTTTTCAGTTCGAGACTAAATAGGAAAGAACTTGTAAATTTGCCAAGAAAGAGATTTGACAAATAGATGGGTTCAAATTAGAAGAGATAAGGCTTGTTCTGACCCATTCGAACAAAACAATTTCACTTTCTCTCCTCTGGAAGAGCTGTTTCAGTGCCTACCCTGGGAAATCTCCATTGATCACTCTAGTTGACCGTAACAAAAATGAGTCAAAATATTTGAGGAGCCTACTTAGGAATGAAAATCGTAGAAATCCTAACATGCGAAGCCAATAGAGCACGATATGAACAATTGGCGGTGCCTATAAACATGGAAAGTAATGCTATGGAAAGAACCAATTATATACAGCACAACGTTAAGAGATGTAAACCAGCTCCAAGTGTCAAAGTAAACATGCAACTTATTTGAAGGAATTGTTCAGAAGACCATAACTTGAAAGCACATCAGATGATCAAATATGTGCACTGATGCTATTTGCCTGCACTACTGCTATATAAAGAAGGCCTAAACCTCACTCAAAGCCAAAATGCTATGCACATATCCGATGGGTGCGCAGGCGATGATAACAGGACTCCTTAATAGAGACGGCGGTAGACCATGGACTTGAACCTTCTTCAGAGTCCCCTTCTCTACATCATAAGACAGGAAGTACACTTCACTAGCCGTAACCTTTGGAGCAAGCAAGATTTCTCCGGCACGGACACTACTGACGTGAAACTCCTCAGAACGACTTAGATCCTCTTTCCAACTACGGGGCAGCACGATTGGACGTTCCATCCAAACTCGATTTTTGTAATCCTCTAGTACATACATTGATATGGTGTTTTCATCCTCAAGATGCTCATAGTCCAACACCGTCAGACAGCCTCCAAATGCTATTAACTTCATCTTATGCACCTGATTCGGGGCACCATCGGGCAATGCTAAAGTCCTAAACTTCTCGGTCTCGACATCGAACGCCACTATTATTTTGTTGCTCATCAAGTCAAGCGTGAGGAAATGAATGCTTCCATTAATGCAAACGCTGCCTCCGCAGGGAAAATTGATAGGGCCGCTATTGATTTTCCTCCACGAATTGGTTCCCAACGTCAGAATCTTGTTCGCCGTGATAACTTCGCCCGCATGGTTGAGGTTGTTCGAAACCCACGTCTTCATGACTTTGTACCGTCTCGTGACGGGATCGAAGCCCAAGGCGCTGAAGCTGCGCATACCGCGGTGCAAATGGACGGGGAATTTGGGACGCGCGGGCGGAAGGACCCTGACCTCTCTGGTGCTGATGTTGCACAGGTACGTAAGGTCCCCGATGTCGAAGCAAATCAACCCGTTGACGCTTTGCCACTCCTGCCCGGTCGAGATGATGGTCTGGTCCAGTTGGCCCAAGGGAACCGCGAATCCAGTCTGATGGTCCAAGCTGAAGAACCTGCAGCCGAAGTGAGTCGGCTTGATGTTGCCGACGATGGATATGAGCGAGGTGACGTCGGAGCAACGGAGTGACTGAGCCAAGACTAAATCAGCGAACGACCGGTGGTCGATGATGGAGCGCCAGCCCTTCGAAACGGACCTGATCCGCAGGAGCGTCTTCACCGGCAGCCTCGACAGTATGTTGGAGATTATCTTGGTGGGCAGCTCCGTCAACCCCGCGTTCTCTCCAGTAGCCTCCTCCTCGCGAGTTCTTCTTGGCTGCTTCTCCGTCGGACCCTGTGAAAGCAAACCTCATCAATCGATGACCCTTTTCATTCCACCACATTCTATGCTCTGTTTCTTGATGGGACCCCTAAGTTTCGAACCCTGACAAAGAAGGCAATCCTCTGTTCCGGTGAAACAACAAAAGGAGCTCCTTTTTATAAAAAGAAGATCCCGAAGAGAATGCCATTCAGGCGCAAAAAAAAAAAAAACAACAACAACACAGACGAGATATGCGATTCGCCCTATGCATTTCGAAGGAAATCGGGCATCAACAATGCAGGCGAAATCTGTCTCCAAAACCAAGCAACGCGAACGGAACAGGTCCGAACGACGACAACGACGGGTGACCCATTTCGTCTCGGTACACCGTTAAGCAACACGAGCCGAAAAAGAGATGTTCTTTTTCTATCCTCTGTTCCTCTGTTTCCCGTCGAACGCAGAGAAAAAGAAGAAGAAGAAGAAGAAGAAGAAGAAGAAGAAGAAGAAAAGAAAGAAGGATGGAGAGGAAGATCTCAGGCAGCGCACGCGAGACAAGTCTCAACGGCGATCGCGCTGATGAAACGGAGCTCGCGACATGGTTCGGTACCAGTGGAATGCGAAGCGATTCCGCGCCCAGAGCGCCCCGCGAGGGTGGTTCGCAGCCGTCTCGCGCCGCCATTTTCACAGAGAGAGGGAGAGGAAGAGAGAGAGATTGGAAGGAGGGTCGCCGTCAGGTATCGACAAAAATGCAGGGAAGCTCAGACGGAGGCGACGCGATCGGAGGAGGAGGAGCAGGACCAGGTCTTGCATTGCGTGCAGGAACTTTTCGCCAACGACCCTGCCCAATGAGCGTTCTCCACGTGGATTAAAGCGATTAGTGGTGGACTACTTCTACTTCCACGATGCCTCGTCATCACAATCCACTCTCACGAAAAAAAAATAAAAAATAAAAGAGGTCGCGCAGGATTCTCATTGGGTGCGAAAAAAGGATATCATCCTCTCTCTCTCTCTCTCTCTTATTTAGTTCTCTCGCGTAATTCGTCTTGTAAATTCTTGCGTACGTATACGTATAGTGATCTTGCAAATCTAAAGACTGATTTAATAATTAAACATTTTGAGTGGCGATCATTTATAGTAACATCGGTTTTTCTCGATTGATCATGGGAAAGTGAGATCCTAAACCGGCACTTGCGCAAAATAATTTCTTTATTTTGTTTGGAGTTTCTTTCATGGGAGTGTTATTGATTGAAACATCAAATCCCGAAGTACTTGCCAATTATAAGATCATGATTAACTTACAGCAATTATTTTATCGCCTAAGGAGACCGGTAGCAACGATAAGTTGCTCCATTGCTTATTAGTTAGCATTGTTTGGGTTAAACATAATTTTTAGCTAATTAGTTTACTGAGTGATGTAACGAGTTCCAATCAGGGAATTGAATGTGGCTCACTAACTTCAACATTCTCCTGCAATCTGCCACAAAACTTGATATGCCAATTTTATGCACGAATTGATAATACCAAGCGTAACTCATCCTTTACGTTTTTATAATAATGCTCAAACTTTTTGAATATTTTCAAACAGATTATAGGAGAATCTGCATACCTATTTTATGTGTTATGAAAAACTTAAGTATTTTGAGAAAGCAAAATAAAGTGCTTGAGCAAAAAGAATAAGTGTGTTTGTTTTGTGTAAAATAAATGAATCAAAACATATTTTTCCAAAAAAATCTCTTCCACTGCTTAATTATAATATTCAATGAAATTTTTTTTCGTTATCAACTATAATATATGCCTATTAATTTTCAGGGCAGCGGAAATATTTTTTGTTGATTTATTTGTATAAGAGATAAGCAATTGTTTTTATGAAAATACTTTTCAAATCATTTATTTTCTACACAATAAATGCACTTTCTAAGTGAAATTTTAAAGGGTGAAACATCAATTCAAAAACACAACACTAAATTTTTTTGAAAAGAAATCCGTTCTCCTAAGATTTAATTGCTTTCGTTCCAAAAAACAAACAGAAAAGGGGCCCAAGTTGCTCTCCCAGGACGATTATTTGGGGCTGGCCCGTTCAAAAGAAGCTGCCCAAACCGTTCTTCCGCGGCTTGCGCCTTTCTTGATCCTCATCGTTACTTAGGAATTCCCTTTCTTGATTCTGATCGTTACTCAAGAATTCCCTAGGAAAACGCTCTTCATATTTCCTAACAAAATCCTTGAAAAAGATCCCAACAGGGCCGTCCAAGACTTTGTCCTGATGCTGAGGTTGTCTAAGGACCTGACAATAGTGTAGTAACGAAGAAGGAAAACGTCTCAATACAAAAAAAGGTAACATGACAAAAATTGATTACCAATCTTATATATTGAAGGGTTAATTTATATAAAATCATTTAGTATTATCACTATTGTTGTGTACAAAAACTGAGATTGTTCCTCAATATTAAATTTAGAGCAGATTCAACACTTCGCACTCGTTAGACTATTTAAGGTGTATATATTAACGGAAATTGTCCATTCTTGGTAATGATTCACGAGGCATTAGGCCCCCGAAACCCAAAAGGAGTAAGTCGAGCACTACTCAACTTATGAAGATTGAAGACGTTATAGCACAATGGCTCATTCCCATCAAGTTCACGATCATTGTTACTTTAATAATTCAATTCAATTAGATTTGATTGTCTAATAAGAATGTCAACCGAACTCAATTAGAAAATAAATCTAATTGAAGCTTAAGTTCAGATATTAGAACTACTATAAATTGGAGAAACAATATTATCTATCTATTCCTAATATTGGTAATTGTGAATTTGAGAAATGATATAGTTTATTTTTATGGGCCTCCCTTGACCTGGATATGTTCTTTGCAGCTACACAAAGCCAAAAAATAACCATGCATGCTGTTGTCATGTCCTATGTTGTTACCAACATCTACAATATTTCAATGAATTCAATCAGGTAACATGGCTGTGACACCAATATGTTACAAGATACCATACATTGGCTAGCCTCCATTGACCCAGAACATCCAGAGATGGTATCATGGGCTGTTCGTGGGTGACCACGGTTCTACGGTAGATAGTTTTGTTCCGGTTCTGTCGATATCAGCAGAGAATGGTAAGTCTAGTATCCGATGATCAATATATAAAGACGATAAGAGAGCGTAAGTACTTTAATGCAATAGCCCAACAGGTCTCTGCAAAATGAGAAAATGCTCAGTAGAACGCCATGTGCAGGAAATATGTGATTGTAATTGATCATGGCGTGCTAGCCAAAAATAACTACTGAGTACCACGTTCCTTTTTTCTCCTGTGAATTATTCGATATGTGATAGAGCATGCATACATTGCCAGTGAATTCATTGATGATGCCTACTAATTCAGTGGATAGTATATTTCATTCTTTAAGGACTGAGATGTATTTGTTAAGATCCAATGTTGTTTATTTCATGGGCATGATCATTTTGTAATTTCTTCAGAGTATTATGCTTGCATATATGAAGAGATGCATCATGATACTGAGTTTTGATTGATAAGTAAGTACGATTGAAGAACATAAATCCTTACATAAAAAGAATCAAACGTAGAAAAAGTAATATCAATTGTAACCGATATCCAGCCATTATTAAGCCCAGTGGGAACTGGATTCGCAAGGCTGTGACAAAATAAAGAGACCACTACTATTCCAATACGCTTTCAAAATCAGATGGTTTACTTGCTCTGTGAGAGAGCTTGGCTTAGACATGTTTGCGATACCCCATTCTCAAAGAAGATATTCAAGGATCTAATAGCACTACGTCAATATCCTGCGTGGCATCCATATTTTCACTCGTATCCATCAATATATTGACACGTCTCAACCATTCCATGTTAACAATTGATGTGGAATCTACGCAAAGAAATTAAAAAGTCTTCTCTCTTCAGTTATCTCTCTCCTCGTTCGTTCGTAGCCACCCAAGGTCTGGCAACTGCTGACTGGCTAGAGGAAGAAAGGAAGAAAAAAATAAACAAAAGAAAAAAATAAATAAAATTTCGAAAAAGTTAAAATATTATTAAAAATTATCTTTGTCAACACCGGCCACGCCATATAAAATGACCAGCATTCATGTTAATGATTTTTGGTCAAAATTGGCTGAATGACTAAAATGACATAAATACAAAAGGTTTATGAATTTACTAGGAAAAGAAAAGAGTTCATAACCCAATTGACACATTATAATAGATTTATGACTTTTTTGGTTATTTTTCTTATTATATTGGTAACAATAATGTGGAATATCTGAAGTTGAGAGGCAAAAATGTGGGATCACAAGATAACATTCATTCGGTGGCTTGATTTAGCAACATGACGATGAAGATGGTACATACATAGTCATAATAATAGTGCAGAAAATAACCAATCACCCTAACATAAATATCTTCATGAGAGGTGGAGCAAGGAGACTTGCCGCCACGGCGCACTGGCAAAGCAGAGCTCCGCGGGTACGAAGAAGTACGCGAGCGAGAGTGAAGGTCGGACGTGCGGGAGCGTGAGGAAAAACGCGAGGAGGAGGAGGATAGGTTAGATCAGCTCAGATTGTCTCTTCGATACACAAATTGAAGGAGCAAAACCATGATGGTTTGTTGAAATTGGGAGCACTTGCGGTTGACGGAAAAGGAAATTCAGTACAAATACGATTGATGATCATGACGGCACATGCTTGGCTAACGCACTATGAATGGGCCTGTCCGCCATTCTGATATCAATCATGATATTGATGGGGAAGTGATGAAGACGATTATTTATATGCTTATTTAAATTCATTGATGGGAGTACTGTTTTTCATTTGGGATTTATTTGAGGATTAGTGGATGGGCTGGAGTAAGACATCGGTGAATGCAGACATAGAATTCTAAGAGAACTAGAGAGACAAAATTTACGTTGTTTAGCGTAGATTTCCTCGAAACATTGTTTTAGAATTCATGTACAGGGGGCAATTGATACTGCACAGAGAATTCCTACATGATTCAAGCCACCATTGCATATTATGTGCTAAAGATTTTGCCAGGTAGCCCATCTTGATTTTTTTTTTTTTTTTTTGCTTTTTTTCCATACGGAGTCGGAAGTAGATAACTATTAAAAATTGTTGAAGGGTTAATTTATATAAAATCATCTTTCATTTATATATATATATATATATATATATATATGTTTCTTTTATTTTTTTTTACTTTTATCATCTTTCATTTTTTTCCCTTCATCCTTTGTTGGTAAATACCTAATGGTGCCGTGTCCAGAAAAAGAAAATGGAAAAATTTATTAGGTAAAAGGGGAGGTGATATTTAATGATTTTATCTATCTTGAAAAAACTTCGCCTAGCTTGTAAGATAAGAAGTTTTCATTCTTAATTCAAATTAGTAATAGATAACTCGTTTCATTTGTGTGTGAAGATAGAAATAATGAAGTGAAATTAATAGAGTATAATAATATGTAAAGATTATGATCCATTTTTTAAACATACTTTCCATTGTCATATAAGTGAAATTGATACAGAGTTAGATGTTCATAGAATACTCGATAATCTTTTGAGTCCAAATTTAGATTGGTATACATTCATAGATTACTTGTCAATTATCTCGAACATTGTAAATTACGATTGCAAAATTAGAGTTAAGTGTAATTGCAAGCACAGTAAACACCTACAAAGGTTTATCATGAACTTTGTTGTTGTTCTTCTTCTTTTGGGTTCTTATAATTATTACGACTCTTTTTAATTACAAATTTGTTTGTTAATGGGGATCGACTTGGTTTGAAAATTTGTTAATGGGGATTGACTTAGTTTGAAAAGGCAAAAAGAAATAAAATTTGGTTGGATTAAGGATAATCGAAAGATCTAATCTAATCAAATCCACCAAAATCCAAATTGTTATATGGATATTTTGAAGGCATTTTAGCTACAAATTCTTCCCTGATCTCCTATCTAGGGCACGCCTGAAACCCCCAAAAACTGGAGCCGTTCGCGGAAATCGCATAGAAACAAGAAAGAAGAAAGCATCCTCTTCTTCGGAGAGGAACCGGAATCGAGGTAGAAGAGAGGGAACGATCGGACGGAACATGCGTAGCGCGAGGCTTATTTTGCAGAGCGTTCAGAATTTGGTCTTTTGTTGATTTGAATTTCGTTGTTTTGCTCTGTGTAGAATTGATTGATTATTGGCCTTCTCTTGCTGTGGTTATCCAGGCAATGTGCGTTGCCAAGAAGTTGAAGTGACGGTCCTTTATGTGATTCTAACCTCAACGAGAAGTGTAAGTTTTTGTTCCTGAATTGAGGATCGCCCTTGAAGTGATTGTTGGTTCAGGGACGATCTTGATTTCAATCATAATGTGGCTGGTGCTCGCGAAGCTGAATTCTGATTTTTGCCCTTTTCCTTGAATGGCACGAACTTTATTTCTTGGTCATTCTAAATGAGGGAAAACCCTATTTTTGATCTTATTGTTAGTATCGCGAGGAATTATTTTCACTCTGTGGACCAGAGGAATAGGTTTTAGAGGCATGGCTAGAGAAATCTGTCCCCGAGGCCCAGGCTGAGTATAGTTTGGAGCTTGCAAGTTTTCACTTTAAGAAGCAAAACAAGCTGGAGAGCGGCCTACTACTGAATTAAAATAAGGAAAAATCAGCTAGCCTGCTGGTTGCTAAACTAGATACTTATTGCTCCTTTTCCCGCTGTCGAGCTGCCAGTTACCTAACGTATCTTGCTCACATACTTTTGCTTGAGATTTATAAGATGCATTTGACCCTCACTGACATCACTTTTGGCATGCGGACATGTCGGCTTATGGTCCAGACGAATTGTCCTTTCCCAATTTTATTACTTTTACTACTTACCATTTATAATAATAGGCCGTTGCTGGTGTTTCTTGCCTTCCATATTTGGAGATGCAGGTTAAACAAGAGTGTTTTAGAATTGTTGTGTCCATGTTCTTTGTAGCAAGAATATTATCTGCAGCTTGGGAACCTTTCTCCTTTCGAAAATTATTTGTGGATAATGCATTCTTGTGAAGAAGATGAACATTAAAGCTTTCGTTCTTGATGATTATGATATCTAACATAGGGTAAAGAAATTGCAGGTTTGTATTAGAAAAAGAAGATTAAGCGTGATGTACCCTGAGTGCAGGTCTCGATTTGTTCTCTATCAAAGCAGAGAAAATGGAGGTAGGAAGAAAGAGTCGTATAAAAAAAAAGGTTAAATTTTTTCACGTAATTTGGTTTCTTTTTTTTCTTGTTGATACTTTGTTTTCAGGACAATCTATGTGCTTGATGTTTGGCTTATAGATTTTGTATTAGGTGATTCCGGTGAATTTATTTGGCTAAGATGTTGAATCATTTTGGTACAGAAACAGATGATCTTTATGCTAGTCAAATTTAGCATCATAATTTGATGAGCACAGAATCAGGTATTTAAGAAGAATAGGTTGAATATAAAAATAGACGGTGGATTGTCTATGAACTACTTATCTTGTATATTAGTTGCCGGTGGATAATGTAATGAAATTAGAACTTATAGTGGAACTCAGAAATTTGTAACTGGATAATAAATTGAGAAGGGATCAAAATAACGTGCATAAATATGCGAGGCAAAAAGTTCAGGGGGGGCTATATGAAGCCTTTTTTGCTCCATCAAGTTCTTTGAAAAAGGTATTGTTCCTCATACGGTGCAATGTATGACATTTTTCTTTCCTAATCCTACTCATTCCATATTCTAGGATCTTTCGGATCTTATAAATGGCCATCAGCTGCTTTTATTCGCACACTACAGATTCATCAGTGTTTTGTTATGGTTTCTTTGTTGAGCTAGTCTTTTTGTTTAGGAATCCACTATTTCCTGTACTATGCTTCAAATGCATTGCCATTACAAAGTTCAATTTATATTTTCTTAAAAAATTGGTGTTTGAATGCCTTTAGGAGATAGTTGGCTTGATTGTCCTCTTAGAGTTTCTCGACTTGTCAGATGGATCCCCTTTGACTTCTCCGATTATGCTATTAAGTTTACTACTCAGTGAAGCAATGTTTTTGTATGTCTTAGTTGCTGTGAAGTAGAAACCCAAGCTAGCGAGACTTATGGCCCTTACTTATACCTTAGTTGGCATTTTCTTTCTTTTCATAGTATGCTGTTCAACCCATGTAATCCAACTTTATCGTTTCAGTTTAATAGCAAACCTCTAAAACCTGAATAAAAGGACTATTGCATCCCAATTTTCATCCATTTAATGTCTCCACGAAAAAGATGCTCTGTGAAATTCTTTTGCATTTGCCTAGTTGGTTTATCCATGAAGAAGTGGTACTAGGTTAGGTCTGAGGCTCTTGGATTTCTTCTGTAAAGCTCTTTGGAACGAAGAAACAAATGACTGAACCTTCATGTATGTCTTTGGGACAACATTAATGTCGAAAACATCTTAGGTCCTTTCTTACATCGAGCATCCTCTTTATTTTTTGCCCTTCCTTTGAGGCTATCGAATTAATATTTTGATCTTTAGGTCACGCATCATTCATTACGTTGTTTGAGCCTTGAGTGATCAGTTCTTAGCTGTAGTGCATGGATAATTTATTCTTTTATACCTGCATTCGACATTCCTATGCCTTCATTAAAAGGTGGTTTATATTCAGGTTTACTTCTTTATAATTTCCCTTTAGTGAGATCAACTTAGGCTGTTTGTTTCCACCTTCTATAAGAAACTAGAAACAAAAAGAACGGCATGACCATCATACGTAATTTTACCTAAAAAATTGTTATTGTAGCCAAACCATTGTTGGATCAGACCAAAAAAAAAAATGTTGGAGTTGTACATGGTGGGGCCCAGGTCAAATTTGTTGACTTGGGCACATATGTAAAACGCCGGGTTTCTCTTCAGTGAGAAGGAGCGCTGCTTGAGAATATAGAAGAGTCGCATAAAGCGAAAAGCTGCAAGCCGTCGTATAAATCATAGAAGAAAGAACTCAGTTATTGTGTACTGCTTGGGGGCTGGAACACTAGTGATTTTGTGTCGTGAGTTTACATATTTATTTATAAATACTTTAGGTTTAGGTTTAAATCTAAGTACGAGAAATACTTTGAACGATTATAAACTCTGTTTCTCTGATTATAATAGATTATTTATTACTCGATCTTCGGATACTGATACTTAGGCCGAATCACATAAATATTTGATGTCCTTATTATTTGTCGTTTATTTCCTTGGTATTTTTCTCATTGGCTTATTTATAAGATCTTGTTGTTTTTGCATATTATATTTCAACAGATTCCATGATCATCCCTGAAGACCTGTTGATCGAGATCCTAAAAAGACTCCCCGTCAAATCCCTTTGCCAATTCACTTGCGTCTCCACTCGTTGGCGCTCTCTCATCTCCGAACCTTACTTCATCGACTTGCATTTGACTCACTCCGCGACTCGCCCGAAACTCCTTGTTGGTTTCCACGACCCAGATGATGAGCGTGGAGGAGTCTTCTCAGTCGACCAACTTGAGCCTCACAACCGTCGAGCCCAAATCGCTACATTGCCCCTTTCACTTCATGGCTGGACTGGTCCTTTCGTTTTGCAGTCTCAACAAGGCCTCGTCAGCCTCGAAGTCGGCGGTCACATCCAAATTACAAATCCCCTGACAGGGATGTATGCGACTTTCGGATTGCCTAGAATAACCGAGCGATATGCTTCTTTTTCATATTATCAACAAATGCATTCTTTTGGATTCGATCCTGTCGAGAGGAAGCATAAGGTTCTGAGCACGCGTGTGATTATTATGGGAGGGCTCGATGGCAGGTTGATCATGGAGTCATGGGTGCTCACCCTGGGGACAGAGAAGTGGAGGCAGGTCGAAGGTTGTGCAGCCAATGATAAGAAGGGTCGCGAGGTCTGCTTCGATGGGGTGGTCTATTATATGGCTTGGAGTTGTTTGCATGGCGTCCATGGGGATGATTACCTGGTGGCGTTTGATGTTAGGACGGAGAGTTTTCGCATGGTTACAATTCCCGCCGAAGCCCACAAAGATATACACAGAGCCCTCCTTATTAAATTCGAGAAGCACGTTGCGATGGTGGATCGTAACAAGGCTCTGTCTTGTGAGGAGATTATTATGTGGATCCTGGAGGACTTTGATCAGGAAATATGGAAGAAGAGAGTTTTCAGCTTGCCCTCATATTGGAAGGAGATTGTCGCGAACCGCCGAGTTTTTCCAGTGGGTACGGTTCGTTCTGGTGAACTATTGTTCGCGCCTCGAACCTTATTAAAGCCTGTGTGCATGTTTTACTACAACTTGAAGACCAACGGCTTAAGGCGGAGTGAAATTTGCGGGTTGGATGATGTGTCTCCTGAATTTTGTGTTTTGACTTGTTTAGATCATGTCGAGAGTTTACTCTCGCCAAGAGGTCTTCCCTGTAGGAAATAGCTAGCATTCATTCTAGATTAATTCCATTAATCCTAGATTAAGGTTTGATTTTTGTACTTTCAACTGATTACATTTCTTGCAAATTCATTGATTACATTAGAAAAACAATACCTTTTGAAGAATTGTCGGTGCACTATCCTAGTAAAATTCATTAACACTAATGTTTGCAATATTGAATGTGATTATACGGAGTTTTTTTTTAATTGAAAGTAAAAAGGAAAGAAAAATGAAAAAGTGCATGTGCCATTTGAGTTTTGATTTGAAAAACGTGCTATGACCGCGTAGGAACTGATTGGTTTCCATAATCCCGTATTAAAGTTTGGATCTTTGGGATGGCATGTAGAGATCTCGGCATCCGTAGGGTTTAACCAAGGCTGCAGAATGCATTCGCTTGAACCCATTTCGCTTCTCTGATTCGATTGTTGGTGTCGGTTTATACTTGCACACGAGTGTGATGAAAGTTGGAAGAACGGAATGATTTTTTGAAAACCGATTTGAGTTTTGGGTTTTGGTTACATGTCTCAATCTGTTCACTGCATGCATTTGGGTGATGGGATGAAATACAATTTGCCACTTTTTTTTTTTTTTTTTTTTTTGGGGGGGAGTTGACTTGATATTGACATTGTTCCAGAAGGTAATCACTTTGATGCTAATGGCAAGTCCCCCTTAGGAGAGTGTCGAATGCCCTTGGGTTCTCATTGACTGTCGGAGTGGGAATCTACATCAATTTGCTTCTGGAAAGATGCAGCTTTCCCCGGCTCCGTTGTTATTAGCCCGCCGAATTAACCCGGTTCGGGATGTTGTGTGGGGGTGTCTTACTCAATATCGCAATTCTAGCAATGAGATTTTGGCGGGCCTTTTGATAGAGTATGTCCCTACCTAGGAAACTCCAGTTGTCATTTGTTCAGAAATGTATGATCTTCTCAAATCTTTCGGTCGTCGGGACTCTTTCTAGAGATGCTGTTTATTCGAGAAGAGAAAAGTGGGTGTGGGATGTATTTCGTGAAAGATTTTTGATACTTAAGATGCGCATGTTGACTTGTTTAGGACATTACTGAGGAGAAACCTTGGGATCCTGAAAAAATAGTTTGTACATGTGGTATTTGTAGTGCTTCCGCTTTGCAGAGTTGCTTCCTATAGTTGACCTGGTTTTACGACTTTTCAGATGAAGCAAGAATCCTCGAAAATTGATAACGCTAATGAGACTGATGGAAACATCCATGGTCCAATAATTTGTCAGGAGATACGGGATTCAACAGAGATCATTATCATTAATGATAGTAATGGAAAGAGTTCTGAGGTAAAAAAAAAATGATGATCCCTGGCCAGTTTCATCTGATATATCTAGCGATGGTCTGCCTCATGCTCTCAAGAATTTTCCTCTTCCCGGTGATAAATGGTGAGGGAAAGTGGCGAAGAGAGTGGCCATTACTGGCCATTGTCAGGATAGGTACCTTTATCTTCCTAGGCGACTCCGTGTGTCTGGGAAGTGGACGTGCGAAAAGTAGTGCTTTGCGAGTAAGCTTTCAGTTGAACGGCATATCCGAACCAAATTCCCTGTTGTGGATATTGATGCCTTCTTCATATCTTTCATCTGGAAAGTTTCCTTGAGTAAACTGCCATTTATACATTAATTTAACCTGAGAAAACTTATGGTTGTTTACTTAATATTTATAGAATATATTAGATCACCTAGTAACTCTTCAAAGTCAAGTTGTTCTCTCTCATGCGCATTCAATATTGTTCGTCCAGTTAACTCTGTTATGTTCAGTGACCGAGTTGTGAATCTCACTTTGTCCCTCCACTCACTCGCACCCAAATTTTGCTTCATTTCACTCAACAAAGTGATTTTTACTCATAATGACTTAGATCCTTTACTGATGTCGTCCAGTTCCTATAGAACCTATCACTTAAATACCCCTAGAAGGGGATAGGGCTAAGCGGAGCCCTCACTGCTGCAGGTTGGAAGTTCAAATTTGGTGACTCATTCACAGCTCATCCCACCTGCTCTTATTTGACGGTTGTTGCTCCTTTTGCACAACATCAGTGGAGGTCCATCGTTGTTAAATAACTGTAGATGACAGATTTTTATTTTTTTTATTATTTTTTTTTCTGCTTTGTGTTAAACGTGCCTATAAGTAAATTTATGCGTAGGATCATGTGGACTATTTCAAATTTCTGTATTTTTGCTCACCGTGGAACTTTTTCATTCTTAGCCCAGGCATTGCCATAAGGCGTCCATTCTTTCCCGGACATAATGAAGAATTGCGGAGCATTTTGAGTCAGATTCTGATCCTGGAAGTTTGAGGTGCAAGGCACGAAATAGAATGTGCAGTAGCTTACTTGAACAAGCAGAGAAACCTGTCAGCCCATCTTGGCCTTGTGATCATTGTTGCAGTGAACCCAAGTTTTGCCGAGGCTGTTGCATCCTACGTTGTAGCAGCTAGTGGATTGTCTGATTACATTAAATGCGAAGCATTGATTGATGGGAATCATATCTGTGGGTATATTGCTCTCCTGGACCGTGCTCTCCAAGCTTACATGGCTCGAACGGTAGGAGGGGTAATTGGGTTGGACGCCGAGTATCGATTTAATAGTCTTATTCTATTTAATAGTTGGAATAATTAATTTATTATTTAATTTAATTTAATTTTTCTTTTCAAAACATCCCCACGTTGTGATGTGAAAACTGGGCTAATTGCCCCCGTTACCAGATTGTTTGAGGCTTCTAAATCTATTGATTCTCCTAATGAACGTGAGAAAATTTTGAAACTTGCTTTCAGCCTCCTATGCGGTTCTCAAAAAACAAGTGCCAAGACTGTGCTCAAACAAATCGAGTCTGCCTTGACCAAGCTCCCGCTGATTTCGTCTTGTTTTTGTGTGCTTGTGTCTCTCACCTTCAAATTTTGCAGTATGAATTTTTGATATTTACGTCAGCTAAAATTTGCTCCTTGTGATGAAATTTCAACTGCAGACGTCGGTTCAGGTTGTTCCCTTACTCTCTTTTGAGAACTTTACTACATATCTCCACAGCTTTGGTTCTTGGATTTCTACATACCGAAACAATCTGCCTGTTTCATTCCTTTTTGTGGCAATATAATGATTAGGGAACGTACTGTGTAACTCTATTAAGTAGCTTCCCTAGGAAACAACTGGTCCCTTCAGGCATGCGTCTCGATAGGATTTAATGCGTTTGTTATTCTTGTTGTCACTTTCAAGTACATTTATGTCGACAAGTTATATACAGGTTGATGTTCACCTGGATGTTGGATGTAACATCCTTCATGTTAGGCCATGAGAATAAAGTATGAGGGTTGGTAAGCCCTAGCTTGGCTTGGATCATGATTTCTTATTAATTGATATGTGGACACCGGACATATGCATTGAACATGAATCAGCCCTTTGACCATGAGGTTTGGTTGTGGATTGAATCGCTCCATCACAAACACGAAGGATGATCATGGATCGGTTAGGTATGGGTAGGTGCATGGATTGCGGGTGATTCCACATGGAACCTATACCGACCATGAACAATTGATGAGTCAATCCTGCTCGGTAGCAAATTGGTTGTGGATTAATCCCACATGACCAAGTGACAACCAAGGGTTGGTTATGGGAATCAGTGGTATAAACCTTGAATAGAACAAGGCATGACATATTCAACTTTGGAGGCGGTCCACCTAATTGAGATCTGGTTAGGAAACCTCAATTTTAAGGCATCTAATGGACCACTTCTAATCGGAAATGGTCATGAACAAGTTCAAGAGGGCTACCAATTTAGTCATGCTTATTTGGTTAAAGTTTAGTATTAATTTTGGCACGAACTTCTGTTCTCCTAGAACCATGGATCGTGTACAAATATAAATGACTTCTCCAATGGGGCGACACCTTATGTTAGTCTCATGAATGTTTTAGATGAATTTTGGACACAAATCAATTAATACGGGAATGAGTCATCGGACAAATGTCAAGAGATAATTGGGGGTTTTAGAATTTTCCATAACTTTTGACGATAGTCCATCCTTATCCACCAAGTGTTACACACCAATTGCAAGGGAGAAAGAGGAAACTTGCTTCTCAAGTAGCTTGACAAAAATATCTAGGCCTTATTTAATTATTTTGGACTTTAGTTCATTAATGGTATGGATGAATCACCCACTTAGGCGTCCCCTAGAATTTTAGACCATCATAACCCTAAAATATAGTTTTGGTGAGTAAAGTAAATGCTAACCAATTAAAAAATTGACATTAGGCATCAAATGAGCTTATGTGTCCCCTTAGGTGCCATAGGCAATAACAAGCCAATAAGTGGACCGATCACAAGTGAATACCAAGTGACATAGGCGCCAACTTCAGAGAATAGATAGGTCAACTCGCCTATTGGATGTAATCATGATCTAGAACAAGCCATCCTCCCAATTTGGGGTTTGGCCATTCTCTCATTTCCTCTCCCTTTCTCCCTTCTCTTTTGCGCCCTCCTTACCAAGCCACCCTAGGAACCATCCGGTTACCAAATGAGCGCTTTGGAGTTAGGTCCAAAAAGTTGTAAGTAGACTTTCCTAACTCTTTGATATGACAATATACTACATGTATCAATCTTAGGATCTTGTCATCATTTACTTGTATTGGCTCATATTGTTATTCTTGTTATGTTTGTTATTTGCTTGTTCTTGCATCAAGTAAGTTTATAGTCTCATATAAGTGCCGAGCACATCTGGATGTTGAGGAAGGGTCTCGGCAATTTGGACATGTGCTGAGGCAGGTGCACGACCCATACTTGATCTAGGGACAACAATAAGGTGTGTTGCTACTTGGGATAATCATTAGGTCGATATTGAAGTTGGTGCGAACAATTCCAAGTAAAAGTTAATATTTTATTAAGGAATATATGCTTAGAAATCCTAAAATTTGTCATGAAAGTGTAATTGAGTCTTAAAATTTGCAAAATGTGCAATTAAGTCCTAAAACTTGTCAAATTGATGTAATTGAATTATTATGTTAATATTGTTCAACTTGGCCAATAGAAAAGGCTAATATTGCTTTTTTCAAAACAAAAAAAAAACTTTCTCTCTCTTAAGTAGCAATGGCATGGCTAAAACATGAAACATTAAACTAAAACCACATATGTTTAGCCCAAATATGATTTTTAATACAAATTTATTTAAATTAAAATAAAAAAATAAGCTAATAATAAAAGAAAAAGAAGTTGAGGAAAAAGGAACCAGGTGACGTGGGCTTTGCAACCCTTGTCACTACCGGCCCACCATTATTGGGAAGGCTAAGATGGTAGGGGAATGGTTGGCGGGGGTTGCTAGGCCTCAGCTCTAGACCTGGACGAGAGTTGCGAACTTCCACTAGATTGGATGAGGTTAGTCTTCCCTTGCCCAATTCTAGCCAAGGACAACTAGTGGTAGCTGACCCCCCATCAACCATTCCCCGCCATTGCCAGGGCTTGTAATGGTGGGGTGGCGGTGACAAAGACCCGACTTGATTTTGCGTGGCTTACCAATAAAATTATTTGCTTTGAATTGAGGCCACCTATATAGGTCAAAGCTATGAATTTTACTAGTTCATGGAGCTTACAAAGTATTTCATGAGCTTTCATATAGCGGTAAACACAACTTGTAATCAAGTTATTGCAAAGCAACTTTTCACTTAAATCTGATCTATGTGAATTTCCTACATTTCTTTGAGGAGTTGGATTTAGTTAACAATCCTTTTTTTGCCCAAGAACTTTTATTTTGTTATTAAATCAGAATTTAATCTAAGAACAAGGAAAGAGAGCTACAATAATTGATTTAGGGATAATATCATAAAAAAAATACTAGGCTAATACATCCATGACAAATTTATCACAAACTAATTTTTTTACCACGAAAAATCCCAAATTGGTGCATCCATGATAAATTTACTCCAAATAATCACAAAAACTCAAACTAGTTCACTTGTGATAAATTTACTCTAAACTAATTTTTTGACTGCTTGAAGCTACAAAATTGTACATTTGAGACAAATTGGATTAATACTTTAAAAATCACAAAATTGGTAGAATTGTGACAAACAAAGAGTAAAATTCTAAATTGGTATATCAGTCAATTGTTACCTATAATTCAACTCAGTAATTTGATAGTAAAATTAAACAAAATTAATAGAGGGTAAAATTGTCACCAAATTTATCAAAGGTATACTAATTTGGGATTTTTATAGTTAAAAATTAGTTTGTAGTAAATTTATCACATATGTATCAGTTTAAGATTTTCTGTGATATTAACTCCATTTACTTATAATTGTAAAGATTATTGTCACCTATTGATCCCTAAAAAATTCAATTGAAATAACAACCTAAAAAGAAAATTGAGAAGTTAAATTGCTTTGACTTTTGGTTGACTCTTATGGGTGGTTGGTCCAATATGTTGGTATTATTTTCTCAAAATGCGTTTACACAAGAAACTTATCAAATCAAGTTTTTTGATTGACTAGGTTTCAAGATTGAAGTTATCAATCAATATTTGATTGCAAGTGATGCTAGGTTTGACTAACAAGCACATTGAGGATTAAGATCCTAACTTCCACCATGAGATGCACGACAATGAGAAATGCATCTTTTAGAAGGGTTTTGCTAATATAATAGTTTTGGGCTACTATGAGAATAAAGCTTACTGTGAGTTACAAATTCTTGAAGGAGTGGACTTTATAATGTTTTATAATTATTTGTTATTTAATTTTACTATGATTTAGAATAAACTGTTATTATCATAGTAAATTAAAAACAGTCATCCAATTATTTCTTCCTTTAGAATGAGATGCATGCCTTGACTTTAAGGAGCAAGCACCAAACCCGCAAAGGCATGTTCCTCACCATCAATGATAGGCTCATTGCTGGCTTCTATGCACAATCACAGACGAGAAATCTCAAGGATATTATAAAAAAAGAGTCCTAAAACCATTTCATTTATGCTAATTTTGTCCTTAACTTTTCAATTTGATCAATTTAATTTTAAATTTTTTAATGATTTACTAATATAGTCATTTTAGTCAATTTTATTATGAAATCATTAAAATGACGTTGGCCATCTTACATGGCACAACTATCGTTGAGTTGAAGAATTTTGAAATAAACTCAAAAATTTCTAAATTATTTAGTTATTCTTTTTCTTTTTCTTTTCCCACTATGACTAGTGAGGGTCCCTAAGGCTCGCTAGCTCCTGCCAAGGGTCGCGGTCCTTGCCTAGATCTAGGCAAGGCAACCTCATCCACCGTTGCAATAGCGTTGCTCTTTTAGGCAAGAAAAGTATGATTGCCTAACTAGATTTTGGTTATATGAAGGACATGGCGTGGATCTCATCTTATAAACACATTGATTGACTAGCCTCTAAAAGAGAATTTTCTAGGTGTATCCTCTAGTCCCCCAAAACAATTAAGAAATCTCTTAAGATTACATTGAGCGAGATCCTATGGTTGCATTGATGAATCATTAAAAAAGTTGTTGAACCCATTTGTAAGTGGTCTCTTGTCATCATCTTGATTGTTGGTTTTTTTTTTTTTTTGTCATTCTACATCTCTTGATTTTTAAATGTCCAAATATAATTGTATTATGATTATCAAAAAGTTTCTTTCGAACTGACAACACACTCTCTCTTTTGTATATGAATAAAAGAGGACATGTAATGTATGTGAATGATAAACAATAAATACGTATGAAGAGAGATAAATGTTTAAAAATAAAAAGTTGTTTAGGAAAGAAGTGCAAATGATTATAAGTTAACTAAGATTTACGTTTAACTTTGAAAAATAAGAGTTATGGAATCACTTGACTATTTTCGTGATTATTTAAAGTAAGTTTTTGTCTATTTTATTAGACCTCATGATGGTTTATAGGCCAAATCTTAAGAAAAAGAGGCATTGCATGTAACATAAAATTTCTTTTAATTTTTTAATAATTTTCTGAGATTGTTCTTTTTCTTTTATTTTCTTCCTCTTTTCTTCTTCCTCCTCTAGCCATTGACCTTGCTAGCCTTGAGTGCGCCTTGCTAGCCCTTGGCAAGGTCAAGCCTCGCAATGGCCATCACCCCGTTAGAGGAGGAAGAATAGGAAAAAAAAAAAAGAAAAAGAAAATGACGTAGTTTAGAAATTGTTTTTGGGAACATGAAATAACTATTTTTTACATCTTAATTTTGTTCCAAATTTATTCCTTGATCACTTTTCTATTTCTGAGATTAGAAAAATTAGTTGACGTTACTAAACGAATTTATGTCCTTTTTCTATTCCAAAAACAAAATAATAGAATTTTTGAGAAATAGAATTGTTACCAAATGGACCCTTATTATTACCTAACATAAACTTAAAAAACATTATTATCATCCTATTAATCATTCTCTCATGAAACCTTTTCTCTTATTGATTTTCAATTCAAGTCAGTAGATAATGTTGTTTTGATTATCTAGGAAGTCGTCTATCTTAATTGATACTCGCATTGTCTATTATAAAGCAACAATTGGACAAATAACGATGTGAAAGTAATTTGCATTTGAATAAATTAAGATCCATTACCCATAATAGATAAAGGTAGAATTTTCACATTCTTAAAACAATTTCTGAGCAAAAGAATACGTTTAATTACTGCACAAAATTTATATTTCTAGAATAGAAAAAGAATAGGAATGTATATTGTATGACCCTCAAATTATTTTATGACATAGAATTTCTTTTAATCTTTTAATAATTTTTTGAGGTAGTTCTTTTTTCTTTTCTTTTCTTCCTCTTTTCTTATTTCTCCTCTAGCTGATGACCTTGCAAGCCTTGAGGGCACCTTGCCAACCCTTGGCAAGGTCAAGCCTTGCCATGGCCATTGCACCATAAGAGGAGGAAGAAGAAGAAAAAAATAATAAGAAAAGAAAAATAAGAAAATGACTTAGTTGAGAAATTGTTTCGGGAACAAGAAAAAACTATTTTTTTATATCTTGTTTCTATTCCAAATTTTATTTTCGAGAATAGAAAAATTAACTGACATTACTAAAAGAATTTCTATTCTTTTTCTGTTTTGGGAAACAAAAGAAATGAAATTTTGAGGATTGGAAACGTTAATAAATGAATCTTTATTTTACCTAACATAAACTTAAGAAACATTACTTTCATCTTAATCATTCTCTCATGAAACCTTTTCTCTTATTGATTTTCAATTCCAGTCAATATATAATGCAGTTTCAATTATCTAGGAAGTTGTCTATCTTAATTGATACTCGCAATGTCTATTTAAAACAACAATTGGACAAATAATGACATGAAAGGAATTTGCATCTGAATAAATTAAGATCCAATACCCATAATAGATAAAGGTACAGTTTTCACATTGGAAGAGCTGAATTTTGTGCAACTTGATGTTGTAAAAATTGATATTACACGTTGGTTGAGAAATAGGTTAATTGGTATGGAGAGCGTGGCGTTCAAAGAATTGAGCATGTTGAAAGAGAGATCTCAAGTTTTATAAATTATTCAAACATTCAAATATGATTTTTATGTCTTGTATCTACATTGTCAATAGTATCGGACGTTTGGTAAAGAATAAAAGTTAAATACTAAACGTTAGTTAAAATATCTTAGGGAATAGAAAATAAATGAATATCATTTTTCCTTTTCTTTTTAATAAGAAACAATTTCACCATATAAGTTAATTCCAAACTAATGCAATGCCCTATTAATATATTAAAGTATTTAGTTAAACTGATTATCTACAAGTCTATGATAATCACACATATTATCCACATTAGTGTTCTTTTTTTGTCTTGTCCGACTAATTTGTCAAAATATATCAATATTATACGGTTGAAAGTAATTTGTAAAATTCAATTGAAATGAAACTTAATATTCTCATAAAATTTCATGAATTATCATACTATATTGTAGTTTTAAATTTTTAATTAATCTTGCCCTCAAAAAAAAAAAAAAAAAAAAAAAACTAGACCTAAGTTCCTAAGGACTTGGCGAGTCCTACTTCGAGTCAAGTTCCAACATAGTCAAGCGGTGGTTATTATTTGAATCTAATCTCATAGATTAAAGAAACATATCTCCTTTTCCTTATTCAAAACCCTCCATCTCTCTCTCTCTCTCTCTCTCTCTCTCTCTCTCTCTCTCTCTCTATGTGCAATCTCCTGTTCTCAGCAAGAACTACGTTCCTGAAGGTCCTGTGCTTTCCCAAAAGGAGGATCAGGTTTCTTTTAGTTTTCCCACGTAATGTTTCCCAAATTCTGAAACTGGGTTCCGCATTGTTGCTTCGTTTAGCGTAGTTTTGATTCGTTGTTTTCAGTACACGAGCTCTTGTTGGTCGTCGACGTTTTAAGCAACTTCTCTGGCATTGTGTTGTGGTCAAGCTTCCGGGACGTTGAACAATGTCGATCACGTATTTTTCCTTTTGGGATAGTTTCACTAGGGCGCTACATGTCCTTTTGCATGTTGGCGATTGATTTGATATTCGTTGTTATGAACATAATATTGGATGGATTGCAAAGTGCCGCAATTTCGATAAATTTACGAAGTTTCCTGTTTTTGGGGTCTTGACTGATCTTTGCTGGTCTTCAACAGGTGAATTGATGATAATGTGTTGATAGACTGATATTCTTTTCTTGGCCTGTACCGTGACTAATCACTTGTGGTGTTTAGGGGGATTTCATTCATTGGCACAAAACTGTTTTAGTTTATATATGCTCGACAAGGAGGGAAATCGGGGGTAAATAATTAGGAAGGAAGAACTTAAAAAGTAGTTCATTAGTTTTAAGGAAATCCCTTGGGAAAAAGAATATACAAGTTGTTGAGCCATTTAGCAGATCCATGCGTTTGTAGTTGATGGAATAGGCTCGTAGATGATAGTATGAGCCTTTCTGTGTGAGACATATGGATTTTGCGCTTTGATTTCTTTTTTTTCTTTTTTCTTTTTTTGGTTCAACGCTTCGATTTCTTGAATACTAAGATTTTGGGCCCAAATGCACAGCTCAAGTTACCAAATTAAAATGTGTAAGAGCCTCTTATCTTTGAAATTTCGGGCCTATTGGTTTCAGAGCAGGGCCTTGAATGGATCCGGGACATATTTATACATTTGCAGTTTCCTAATTTAGGTTGGTATCACAATATTGCACCCATTTTTTTTTTTTTTTGATGACCGAGGATCCGCTGGATATATATAGTACCCATTTTTGCGATTGAGTAATGCTAAATTTACGAAAATTGATCTTCTAGATAAAAAATTTCATTAGAGAATGTTGTACTAACGTGATAAATTGTAAATAGACAATGAAATAAGTCGGTCCTACTCGACATTCAATAATAGCCCATCACATCAATGAATATATAAAAGTTTGTTGACCACTCTTTTTGGTGTCGTGGTTTTTCTACTTCCTTTTTTAGTTAAAGTACTCCTCAACACAATAACCTGATTATATTGCCCTTTGTTAATCGCACTTTTCAGCATCCACCTTCTGCCACCGTTCTAAGAAAATGTTGTTTCATTTTCTCTTGGTCGTGTCCCTTTTTTAATTAGATTCTTTTTATTTTTTTATGGGTCCCATGTTCGCTTTACTTGTCTCGTTCTTCTCTCCGATAGAGTTTCTCTCATGTAACCGTTCAACCTACAGGTGATTGTTTAGATTTCTAATTAAGATATGACTAAGTAGGATATGATATGAAATTAAGGGATTTTGCAATATCTTATCTGTTATTCCATCTGGGGGTCTCATCCCTAAAAGACCCACCTTAACTTGGCTTTGATGCCAATCTAGGGGTCTCATCCCCAAAAGACATCTCGAGAGGAGAGGTAGGCCGCAGCAGTTATAAAGCAGCCTTCTCTCAAACGATGTGGGATAGCTAAGATCCCCTTAGCATGCACCTAATGTCGAATATATTCATATAATACAATGTGCTTTTTTTATTTATATAAATTACATATCGGTGCAAATAAACTTAAGAGTTCACAAATGGAGATGATAAAAATCTTTCGCAACACTCTTGTCTACTTTATTTTTATTTGTTGTCTTTCCCTCTCTTTTTAAAATTTTTTTTTTGTTTTTTTTCCCTTCCATCATTCTGTTATAAAATTCTATTCTATAGTAAATTGTACTAATATACCTAAAATACTAAAATACCTAATATATGTAATTTATAAATATACGTTTATATTTATATTATTGAATTTATATTGAAAGATAGAATTTAAGTCGAATATATAAATAAAAATAGATTAAATTAAAAAAATAAATTGTTTTTTTTTTTTTTGTTATTTTGAATTGAGCTCGACATGGAACAAGCGGAGTAAAGGACCTCAGTGGGCCAAGATTTGGGCCTAGTGGGCCATGGTTAGGGCTGATAGAGTCGAGGATGTATACATGAGGCCCCGTTTGGGCAAAAAAATCCTTGTTCGTCGGCGAGAAGTCTTGATCGATTGTGTTTGATTTAATTTAATTTAGGAATTTATGCACAAACATAGGATTAACCTTAACACTTTTTTTTGCCTTCAGATTATTAGAATGGATGTTCCACCCGTGGCACGATATGGGGCTGTCGCTTTTATTGAGGTGTCTTTTCATGATGTTTACGACCCCAACATTGAAATGACCTACACCCGGTTTGAAACCACAATATGGATGGATGATGGGCGTGTCAACTGGATCCCTTTGCGGTTTGAGGCTTGGTTCATTAACTATGAAGGAGAGTTGTTCGGACCTCTTCGATCCAGCGATGGTGGGCCTATGGCACGGTATGGGACTATCACTTATATTGAGGGGTCTTTCCACAGTGTTTACGATCCCAACATTGAAATGACCTACTCTTGGTACGAAGCCATATTATGGATGGACGATGGGTGCATTGACTGGATCCCCTTGCGGTTTAAGGCTTGGTTCATTAACTATGAAGGAGAGCTATTCGGACCTCTTCGGTTCGGCGATGGTGGGCCTAGAGCTGGAACAGGTGGTGCTTAGAGCACCTAGTTCGTATGGAAACTGATGATATTTTGTTTTTTGAGTGGCATGGCTTACTCAAGAATCACTTGACTATTATCTTGATTATTTAAAGTAAATTTTTGTCTGTTTTATTAGACCTCATGGTGGTGTATCCGATACATCTTAAGAAAAAATCCCTCTAAGTACTTTAAGACAGTTGAAATGCTTGGTAGGTTGGCTTTGGAAATATGAGACATGGATTTTGCGCTTTGATTTATTTTTTGCTTCTTTTTTTTTTTTTTTAGTTCCACGCTTTGAATTCTTGAATACTAAGATTTTTAGCGCAAATACACAGCTCAAGTTACCAAATTAAAATGTGCGAGAGCCTCTTATCTTTGAACTTTTGGGCCTATTGGTTTTAGAGCAGGGCCTTGAACGGATCCGAGCCATATTTATACAACTGCAGTTTCCTCATTTAGGTCGGTATCCCAGTATAGTACCCATTTTTGTGATTGAGTAATGCTAAATTTACTAAAATTGATCTTCTAGATAAAAAATTATATTAGAAAGTGTTGTACTAACACGGTAAATTGCAAATAGACAATGAAATAAGTCGGTCATACTCCACATTCAAAAATAGCCTATCACATCAATGAATATGTAAAAGTTTGTTGGCCACTGTTTTTGGTGTCGTGGTTTTTCTACTTCCTTTTTGGTTGAAATATTCCTCAACACAATACCCTGACTATATCGCCCTTCGTGAATCCCACTTTTCAGCATCCATCTTCCACCATCGTTCTAAAAAACTGTCATTTCATTTGTTCTTGGTCATGTCCCTTTGTTAATAAGATTTTTATTTTTATTTTTTTATGGGTCCTATGTTCTGGGATCCTCTCAATAAATAACTTTTCACCTCTTAAGGTAGGTTTTTCAAATTATGAAGTCTCTAGTGTCATCCTTGCAGAGTTTTGAATTCTTTTAATTTCACTTTCTTTGGTGGCTTTTTTTGCTCTGAATAGAGTTGAATATGTGTACTGGATAGAAGGTTTGTCACAATAATTTTATCGACTTGAGCCATAATTCTTATACGATGATCTACTTGCCGTTGTTTCTCTTCGCTTTCGAACAATCCACACATTGCATTTTGAGACTCTAAAAACCTAGTTGATCTATGAGTTATTGAAACATTATGTTGAGAAAATGATGGACTTTTCCTCAATTCCAATGCACAGGCAAGTGGACTATCAAGATGCACGGGTAAATGAGTTATATTAGAGAAATCGCACATCGGAGAATTGGTATGGTGTTGAGCAGTTAATATTTCCTACTTGACCCATAATACACTAACTTAAGCTTTTGAGTGAAGATGACTCTAACTAGATATATTAACGAGTTTGGATTTAGATTCTCTCTTGACAATTTTCCTAGATGAATGTATTAGACTTTTGCTACGTGCTCCTAACAAATTGTATCAGAGTTGATGGTTGCGGTGTCCGGGTAGGTAGGACATTGTGGTCTAGCAACATGAGCTCGTGAGTATGAAGTTGGGCAAAAAAGATACCTGAATTAAGGGGAAGCAGACCTAACACTAAACTCACACGTGAGGGGAAGATTGTCAGGATGCACGTGTGAGTGAGTTATGTTAGAGAAATCTCACTTGGCCCATAACTCAAAACTTTTGAGTGAAGATGGATCCAACTGAATATTGATAGGACATGCTCGAATTTATACTCTCTCTTGACAATCTCCTTAGGTGAAAGTATCGAACTTCTACCGCACAGTCCCAACATGGACTTCTTGGTTTTGGATATAAGGTTGTTTAAGCACAACCAACAGTTTGGTTTATGAGTTGGTGTTTGTTCTCAAAGTAAAAAGTCCAACATGGACTCGTTCAACATCCTCAAAGAAAGGAAAATATTAAAAAAAAAAAAAAGTTTTCCTTTCCGTGTTGAAGTTTGCTTCAGAAAGGGTTATCTTCATCTTGTTTGAGATAGAACATATATAGGGGCGCAAGAAAGAAAATAGTTTTTGATATGAGTATTAAAGTGCGATTGTTCTAGTGAGTGCTTGGTGGGTTTTTGTTCACGCAATTACACCAAGAAGATTTAGTGTTGAAGTCAAATTAAATCTTGCGAGTCAAGATTTGTTAATTCTTTTGTGAGATTCAGAGATTATTTCATGAGAAATTATAAGGCTAAACGCCACATGCGTTATTGGATATAGTTACACTTTGGGAAATACTGAGAATATTTGAGTGACTTGAGTGTGTAATCTCCGTTGTATGCTTGGTCTATAATAAAATTCGTTGCTATTCAGTTCGTGGACATAAGTCATTATGACTGAATCACGTAAATCTACTATCAAATTTATTTTCTTGTTCAGTCTATTTTATTGTTTGATCGCGCACTTTCCACAACAGTTTGTATGGGCTACATCTCTTTATTTTATTAACTTGAAGCCTATCTGCTTCAAGGAGAGAGACCGAATTGCAGCATCCTCCCTTTATAGCTTGTAAATTCGGTACTTGACATCACACATGATAAGATTGCACGAATAATAGATGGTTACCAATGCAGTAGAACATTTACTTCTTGCCATGAGAGATTTGACTCTTGCTCACAGGCTTGCACCTCAACACTCACCAGGATAGATTACATCTTAAAACTATATTCATTAAGTAGCAAATATCCCTGGTCAGAGTATTGTCAGCATCACTTTACAAAATCAAATTTATGGGAGATTACCAATGTGGTTATGCTCTTGTCTAATAGTGATCCTTTAACTAAACTAGTTCGCTTGCTTTTGTGGACCTACAAGATTTTTCTAATGTTTTATATTATTCTAAAGGATGTGATATGACCTTATCGATAGTGCCAAGCCAATGTGGCAACGAATTGGGGAAATCTGCGAAGTGGGCAATACATTTCAATTTTACTAGCAATACTACTATTTCATGCTCTTTCTGATAGATGAAACTTTAATGAATGAACTCAAAGGTATTGATAGTAAATTGTAAAAAATTGTCTTACATTTCTAATGAAGTTCTGTGTTTTGGCAGTACAGGTCATATTGTCCCAAAAAGATATCTAAACAGATAACTAATCCAAGACCAAAATAGTGTTGGGAGGACTCTACTGACCAAACAAAACTATGAAATTGTCAACCGAGTCGTTTCTTTTTTTCTTTTATAAAAATCTAAAGAATTCTACTTACTTTATACATTGTACAATACTTAGTCATCGAATCAAACATTGGCAAAGATTAAGAAAAAAAAAGTTTGACCTTTTCTTCTAATAAAAGTTTCAAATGCTTTCATCAACATTAGTGCTCTCTATCATAAAAAATATTTTAATTATCCATTTTGAAATCTTTTTGTAATAAATTAATGTAGTAGTAAAAAGAATACCATACTACATTTAAAATTCAGATGTTTTAGCTTTAACCATATGAATGGTCCCACATTATTGGTTAATAGAGAATCAAGTGAATTTACCAATGAATCACGAAAGTTATGGCTCTTAAATGTTATTTCTTAATTAATTAACTTAGTTTATTCAAAAGTAGTTCACGGGGTTACGTATTTGTTACTTTGTACTAGTTAATAAAAAAAAAAAAAAAGGGTGCGACTGGCCTCTTGAAAGATGGTTACATAGTACGAAACGATGCCTCATTGAGGTCCTATTTCTTCACTTCGCAAAACAAGGCTGTGATGAACATAAAAACAAGCTACACTTGTTGACAGAAGTGAATGAGAAAAGGATTTCGTCCTGTTGTCGATAGAGATGAACGAGAATGACAAAGAGGAAGAAGGAAGCCAGATTAAGGATTTGGCTGTCTTAGGGTTTGGGATCCTGACTCCCAGTTTTCTAGTTCTGGTTCCCGGTTTGGATTCATTTCTCAATTTCAGTTCCCGGTTCTGAATTTGGTTTTTGGTCCCGGTTCCGATTCCTATGGGGACTAGGAACCAACAGTTCCTTAAAAATGGAACCGAGAACTTACCCATCCCTCCATAAAATTGGGAATTGAGCGGCTTTGGTTCTTTGATTCTTTGATTCCCGGTTATACCCTAGAACCATGCTCACCCCTAACTCCTGGTCGAATAGATGCAAACTCGATAGCTAAATCAGTAGCAACAACCAAAGCGGCAAAAATAAGTGGATTCATAATAAGTTCCTCACAAAAAGAAATGGTTAATGATGTAGTCATCCAATGAATTATGACTTAATTATTCCATCACTTAAATTCATTCAGACAAAGTAATCAACAACTCCGAATTAAATTAATGGAACAAATTATTGAATCATCTGAACTACCTTTATATCTCTTTTTTAGTTCTTATTGAAGAGATTTTTGTTCTTCCATTTCTTTGTTCCGAACTATTAGTTGAATTAATCATTCTTTTTATTGATTTCATATTTTTAGTTATTCAATTCACAGTCACAGACAAAAGGGAAAGACTTCTATTGAAATCCCTATCTAAATTCATAATTCATAATAGTGTAGAGCAGATTAGATTAGATCTATTTTTTGTTCATAGATAAGTAGCAATATCTAATATCACATATAAATGGGTTTCTTCCATATTGTAAACCAACTATTTGTTATTAGATTAAATCAACTTTGGAACTATTTCTATATTTATTTTAAACACAGAAACATCCAAGAGTTAAATTCCAACCAGTCCATTATGTATACCCTATTTGTACCCACCCATATTGACTAATTCATGATGAATTGCGTCAATTTTACTCTTCCTTTTATTTATCACTGTTTTGCATATATGCAATCTACATGGACGAATTTGTTGGGTCAGATAATTGAATAGCATAGGTAGAAATATTAGTAATTCATAGATGTAAAAATAAAAGTTCATACCATTTTTAATTCCTATATATATTTATAATTATTTTATTTTTTCCATATATAATCTATATAGACTTATTATTATTATTTTCCTTATTAAATAAAATAGCAATTGAATATATTTATTGGGGATAGGCGCTATACAAATTAAATGGGCTGAGCAGGAATTTTAGAAAAATAATCTTGTCATGACCTAACCCTTTCCGAGTAGTTCATTAGTCAAATTTAGGCTGACGGCATTTCATTGACTCAATCTCTCCCAAGCTCATATCTTGCATGACATCGGGCATTTAAATTTCATATCATTTAAGCCTATGCAAATTTTGACTATGGGGTCGCCATTAACCTTGTCAATCTAGCCTTTTTGGGGTCAACTAAAAATCTAGTAAGATAGAGGAGGATATCTTACTATTTATGTAATCGGAGATTTTAGATTTAGGAACATGATTACATTTTCCCTAAGGCTAATGTCATTTCGGTACCTGACTTGCTCTTGTGCTAATTAAGGCCATAACAGCCTATCTGAAAGAAATTCAAGGTTTGTCCTAACTATTCTAGAGCAAGAAAGTAATACCTAAAATATTGAAATGCACAATCAATTATAATTGTAAAGAAAGGGCACACAAGCATCCTAATATCTTCCCTAAGAATAATAAAGAAAATTTAAAACAAAGAACCCTATTGTAAAGCCCTAAGGCTTATCTAATTTTTGGGATTCAATTTCTAAGGGTTTCTAATCTTTTTGAATTTTTATGATTTTTTAGAATTTTGTCAATTTTTTTATTTTCTAGATTTTCAGATTATTTAATGATTTTTTGAAATTATTTTTTTTTTTTCGAATTTTATAAATTTTTATTATTTTTGAATTTTTGAATTAATAATCTTGTTATTATAATATTTGGGAACGGGTCTGGACTAGATATACCCGATCCAACCTATTGACCTGACTTGTCGACCCAGATTTGACCGAATAAAAAAATCGATTTTTTTTTTTGTATTTTTTATATTTTAATGAATTTTTAGTGGTTGCCCTCTCCGAAAATTGACAGGCGTCTCTCCTCCTTCTGTTATGCAAACAAGATCCTCTTCAGGCGAGCATCCTTCCTGCAAAGCTATTTCTCGGTGACCAGCTCCTATCTCTGACTCTCTCTCTCTCTCTTTCTCTCTCTCTATGTTTTTTTTTTTTTTTCTTTTGCCAAAACCGTCAATCCTTCTTTTTATTATTCTTCTCGCACGCTAGCTTGCACGGTTCGTTTCTAGAAGGTGCTGGCTAAGCTCGTCACATCTTTGTCGCGCCCTCTTCGCTCACCGAGGCACGCTTGGCCTTTCTTCCTTCCCTGCGTCACGCCGGGTGACGGAAGAGAGAAACGTTGGGGCTGGCCTTTCTTTTGTTCGGTTCTATCATGGGCCAAGAAAAAAAAACAGACAAAAAGAAGATGGGCTAAATAAGAAATAAAGAAAGCTATTTTAAAAAATGAGTTAATTGTGACCCTCCATGGATTCGCCTCTATAGGCTGCGGCTAAAGTTGTTAAAATAAGAGCTCCAATACCTCTTGTATATACTTTAGGGAACATGACAGGTATAGGAGCCACTAAATGTACTAAAGAAACAATAAAAACAACTACCAATTTATCGGCTAATATATTTTCAATAAGTCTAAAACTAAATGATAAAAGTTTTGTGAAAAAGGATTGGAGTTTGTTGAATGTAATTACTGAAATAACTTGATTTTTTTTTTTTTGGGTAAGATTTGCATAAAAATATGCCACTAGCATGAGTAAAGTTAAAGCAATGGTAGTATTTATATCATTCGTGGGTGCAGCCCCATGAGGTAACTCTGTGATTTTTTTACGGTGTAAGAGCACTTGATCAATTCGAAACAAAAATAAATAGAAACATGGTTCCAATCAAAGGTAACCATGGACCGTATTCATCTCTAATTTGAGTCTTGCTAATGTCTCATATGAATTCAATGACATATTCGAAGAAATTCTTACTATCATTCTGAATGGTTTGTGGATTCCAAACATCCATACTAGCTAAACCTAATAAGATAGCAATTACAACCCAAGATATAATAAGGACTTGGCCATGAACTAGAAATCCTCCTATTTGCCAATAGAAATGTTGGCCTAATTTCGCACCTGATATCATATTATCCTTTTGGTGTGTTGCTAGAACATGATAAAACATTCAAATTGCCCTATGATAGAAATACAACTTTCAAGGGAATTATTTTGATTCAACCATCTCTTTTTCGACTTGCTTAGTTGAATTCTATTTTGGATGCAACCAATCACATGATATCTAGAGTAATTTGGATCTCTTTTATACGATTCAAGAGTTGCAATCGATTCCAAAAATTTATGAAGTTCAAAAAAATAATTTATTGATCTTATTATTACTCAAGGAGCATCATCATTCGTTGTAATCAAAATATTTGCAAGATCCAGGTCGCAACTTGAATTGATTAAACAAATTGTTGGAACTCCCAAAGTGATATAGTTTCGAAGAGCCGTATATTCTTCTTGTTGATCAACAATAATTACAATATGTTCGAAAGTCTATTTGGAATATTATGAAGATTGCTCATCAAGATTACATAATAGGAACGGAGCCTTATTATGGTAGGATGTTGAAAAGGAAGAAATATAAATAAGAATTAGTCCTACTTATGAAGAATAATGGGATATAATTCTAGTGACTACCTAAATTAGAGGAATTCAATAAATCAAGAAAGCTTCTAATTTGCAGGTGATTACCAATTGGGCAAGATTACTAATTTGGGTTGAGGTCTACCACTATACATAGAAGGATAGGATTGAGATTTAAAGAACACTAGAAAATATTCCAAAAAGATCACAAGAGTCTTTAGTAATGTGAGTAAACACGAGAATTCTTGAGAATTTTTAAGAGATGATGTGTTTTGTGGCATTTGTGAGGATTTATTATAAGGGAAACACCATGAGAGTGTTAATTGTAATCCTTCGATTATAGTGGAGAGTTCTTGATTAGCGTCTCATGGCTTTTCCCATCTTGAGTTTTCCATATAAAAAATTTATAGTGTATCGTTCTTATTTTAACTCGTCTACTGTATTATTTACGTTTCATTGTTGACATCTAAATTTTTGCCCAAAAATCAAGTCCAAAAAAAATGGGAACTTGTTTTTCCACAAAAATATTTCATGTCAAATTATTGCATATAGATTATCTAGGTGTTTAGTGTAGTTTTTTTTTTTTTAATGGAAGATGTTTTTCCTTTAAAAAAGAAGAAAAAAAGTTGGGGCCAATGATCTAAATGTGACTAGCCAAGCCTAGGAGGTCAGATTGGAATTAAAATGGTAAATTGGGGCCAAAATGCAATTTCTAAAAGTTGAGGGACCAATTCGCAAATTTTGCAAAATTTCAACCGAGCCCTTAAATCATTATCTTGGCGCCCAATTGTGTTGAAATTGAACTTGGGTTAGGTATAATTAATCGAATCAGACAAAAAGGACCAAATTGCATTGAATTGGGTATTCTCCGGCAAGAAAATGACCAACTTTGAGCAACTCTCTTGCCAACTTGGGTGGAGACAATTGCGAAAAATGGTCAAGATCTTAAACTACTATACATGAGCTTGTTAATTGATGAAAAACCGCAGCCAAATTGATGGATTAAAGCATTCAAACCAGCTACCAAAACCCAATCCACGGTTAAGTCTTAATTCGGAGTTACTAAGTAGGCATATTGGTGGCCCCACCATATCCCACTCAACCGCCCAATTAGCTTGATCTTTGCACGTGATGGAAGACCATTATTAGTAGTATAGGTGAACAAAAATTGGTCAGGGATAAGCTGCTAAAAGCACGGGAAAATCGCAGAAAAATCTGCACACTCGACAAAAGCTGTAGATGTTGAAAATTTTGATTAAGTCAGAAAATTGTTGAAGTAGCCCTGTTGACAGGCTTGGTAGGTGGACAAAAGATCAACCAAAAACCCCTTAATTTAGGGGATAAGTTCACTGAAGTAAGATCTTTCAAAGCATGAAAGGCAAGAGATGAGACGGAGAAGGGGGAGCTCACGGTTGTTCTCCAAAAACACCTCCAGAAACAACTCAAGAAAGAAATAACCCAGAAATTTCAGACTAACCTTGGTAGAGAAAAGTGAAATTTTCACAATTTTACAGCCAAAATTAGTCAAAACCTTCAACTAGAGAGTGAAACTTAACTCAAATAGCTTTTCAACCATACATTACACGTCCCAAATGAAGATCGGGAAGGTATCCTAAAGCCCCCTGAAACAGTACCCTCCTATCGAGCCAAAAAAATTTCTGAGTGTTGAGCTCGGTTGGTCATGAGTGAGGAAAAACGAGTGTTTTTGAGAAAATTGAGAGATAAATGAGGAAATGAATGACTTACAACCTAAACTAGAATACATATAGTTTGGTTGGGTTTTAAGTTTCTCAAAAAAGAGGTTTGGAAGTCTAATTTTGGAAGTCAATGAAAACCTTCGCCGTCACTTTTTTCTTTTGCAGATCTCACATTTAGTTTGAAGGAACCAACTTCCACATGCTTCCGAAGGACAATTTCTTGGTTTCCTTGGCTAAGAGTCACTTGCAAAAGAAACTTGGAAGTAAGGTAAGCATCTTAGATATATTTTTGTTTGAGTTTAAACATGTTTTGATCATAAAAATCAAGAGGAAAACCAATCCAGAAAACTGATTTCTGAGGTTGAAATTTTTGTTAAGTGTTTAAAACCTTTTCAATAGCCCTACATGCTTGACTTGTTACTCCCTTTGCATGTTTTTTTTTTTTTTTTTTTTTTTTTTGCCTTCATGAGCTTGATGAATGTTATATGGGAGTACAAATAATGCATAGAACTTTAGTCTTTAAATCTCCTTGCGAACCATGAGATTGTCTATAACTTGAGCCAAGAACCAAGCCAATCCACATTCAGATATGGGTTGACCAGCGTAGATCATGCATGTATGCTTCATGGGGAGTTCGTTTTGATATATCTGGTTGGTCATTCTCTATGATGTTTGTTGCATTTGAAAGCTCATGTTATTTACCTTCACTCGGATCAAGTAATGGTTTTCTTAGATCTTGTATGTGATGAGTGTCGGGGCTTGAATATAGGCATGCAACCTGTTTGCTTGACTTGGGTCCAAACCCAAATTTGCAAAATCAGCTCAAACTTACATATTTGAGATCAATTTCAACTTAGTTATTTTGTGTTTTAAGCTATGATTTTTATCTAATCTTGCTCCTTGCATGTGTTAGTATAATCTTGATACTTTAGTTCCACGTGAGATTGCTTATGGGTTGAGATTGAAAGCCACAAACATGGCCCGAGGAAGCTAGTTTGGGGTGATTTGATGCACATCAAGTGTTCGACGAAATACGCAAACCAAGTTTCGATCTTGAAATGGTCGATTTGAGCTCGGTTTTTGTTATACTCATGTACTGGACAGTTCCATATTAGTATAAATCAACATATATTGGTTTAGAGAATTATTTTTAAATAAAAATTTTAAAAATTAAAAATATGAAAATTTCAAAAAAAAAATATATAAAAATGATGGATGGTATCAAATTAAAGCAAAAATGACATCTAGGAGATTTTTTTCTAATTTTATAAGGTCATTTTTCCTAATTTAATGCTATTTTGGTATTTTATAATCATTTTTATAAATATTCTATGTTGCATAGATTAAAATTATTTAGAGTAGTTTCATGCATTTAGAGTAATTTCATACACATTTAAATTCTCATTTTGCTCATTGGGGTCCTGTCCCGGGTGTGATAACAAGGCCACGTAATATTATTTACCCGACTTGTATCGGGTTTTTCTTTTCCGCATTTATTTTCAAGTCACTTCAGTTTCTTGGATGTTTACTTATGCACCGCTTTTCATTAATTTGAGTGTAAATTTCTCTTCTAAATTATGTTAGGATTAGTCTAGATATTGAAGAAAATGAACCTACAAAAACATTTGCATGGACACTTAGCGGTTTTATAAGGATTATAATTGGTAATTTAGATTATGTGGCCATTTAGATAAACAACATTCCAAGTTAATGATACCGCAAGGGAGCTAATAAAAATATTGGCGTATACAAGTTCCTGTTCCTAGAAATCTCTAATTACGTGGGAATCGAGACAACACTCCTGCGTCTTGATTGGTTTCTAGTCGATCACAATAGGCTAGTGGTGACTCCTAGAAATATATAGGTTGTTAAGAATTAAAATACAAAATTCAACGTTGCTCAAGGTATGGGCTTGGGAGAGTTTGCGCCTAATCTAAGGCTGTTGGCCCGCCTCTTTAGGTAAATACCCCTAAACTTCTTCATTTTCCTCCAAACGGAAAAAAAAAAAAGAGGTCGCGACATTCACATATTGCGCAATGTTGATAATTAGAATTCCCGTACAGTTGATTACTTAATTTTACAACAAGTAGAGCTATAACAAAAATGAGGAAAAAACAACCATGACCTTATTGTTGCGATGTAGCCTCAAGGGGCTGCCATTAAGGGAATGGGTTTATAGGTACTTGTTTATAAAGCATGGATTATCCTTAAGTCCATACTTTGAGTGGCATTAGTTTTTCTAATCTATGTATTTAAAAAGAGTCGCATACTAGCCATTGTTTAAGGTCAGCTAGGAACCCTAATCAAGACGCAAGACTATTGTCTTGATACATGCACAACAAGGTATTTCGGAATTGGGGATTTGATTACCTTAACTACTTAACTAGAGCCCTATTGGTACCTAAACTTGATTATTTGTTAACTAAAGTGTCATAGCCACCTATTGAAGATTTTATGGTCCATACTAATCTATCTAAGAAAATAACAATCGTTATATTGAAATTGGGCAATCAAGTATTATCTTTTTTTTTTTTTTTGGTCAGACAAGTATTATCTAATTGAAAGGTGCAAGTATCAACCTAATAGTGCCTCTAAAAAGAAAATGCATCCAAAAATCCTATGATAAAGCCCTTAAAGACTTATCCAATTGGATTTCAATTTTTTAAAAGATTTTCCACATTTAAAGAAAAACTACTCATAAAGCTAATTTGTAAACTTTCTCTAAATTTTTTAATTTTGGAAAATTTTGAACATTTTAATATTTTCTATTTTTATTTTTTTTAATATCTTTAATTCTAGAAAATGGACTTTGGAGCGAGTGGATATGGGTCTGACCCGGAGGGCCGGGCCCTAAAGTTTCGGGTTGGGTCTAGAATATGGACTGGCCCCCTGGGCCTAGTCCGAGTATAACGAACTTATATTTCATCTGCTAAGCTCACAACTCCTTAACTTTAAGCCCATGACAGCTAACCCATATCTAATCCTGAACCAACCCATTCTCTATTAAGCCCATGGATTTTTCGTTTCCTCTCTTTTTAATTACTCTTTTTCTGTTTCTTTGTTTTCCTTTCTATTGTCTATTTTCTATTTTTTTCCCCTCTCTCTTTCTTTTGTTTTGCTTTCTATTTTCTATAGTTTCTTTATTTCATTTTCTCTTCCCTGCACGTGGTCTTCTTCCTTGTAAAGCTGTCTCTTCTTCATGACGTCTTCCCCTTGCCGACATCCTCGCCCGAAGCACCAATAATCCGAGGAATCCTCGTCGACGCTCAGGCCATTGCCAGGCCGCAATCCCATGTCGGTTGTTCGGTCCAATTGACGCTAGTCATAGCCGGCCAGCTGCTGGCCGGTGGTTTCCAGTATTGTTGGATCAATTACAATTCATTGCCAAGTTTGTTTTTTTCTTTTCTCTTTCAACATAATTTGACACATGAATTTATAATTTGGATGACTTTTTTCTTCTAATTTATGCATCATTAGAATGAAATTAAATTTGTCAAATTAAAATAATGACTGATATTAAAAAAATGATGAATTAATATTTTTAGTGTAAATTCATTTAAAGATCTTTAACTATTATGTATTTATTTGTGAGTTTGAATCAAATTAAATTAATTAAAATAATCATAAAAATGGTAATTTATATAAAAACATACATTTAATATGCACCATATCTCAATGTATTAGAATTCTTATTTTTTTTTAGATCGATGTATCGACATGTTGTATTGTATCGTGTCGTGCCAATGCTACGTATTGCATGTTGGTATTGGTGTTGGTGCTACTTAGTTTGTATTATCAAATTGGATGGCTAGCATTATTCATGCCAATTTCTCAATTATTGGTAAAGAAAAGAAATTCACATTCCCACCATTGGCATCATCTAGGCTCGTGCCTATAGACTCTTATTACATTGTTTTTGGAGAATACCATGGTACATTTTTGGGGAAAAGTGTCCAAAAGTCTTGAACTTTCTAAATTTGTGTCAATCTAGTCATAAACCTTTTATTGATGTTAATTTAGTCATAAATATTTTCACTTTGTACCGATTTAGTTCTTTCTTACTAACTTTAGCCAAATTTTGTTGACTGGGTGCTAGTTGGTTGATATGGCACGATCAATACTGATGTAGACAATTTTCAATAATATTTTAATATTTTAATATTTTTTCTCTTTTTCTTTTTGTTTTATTTTTTATTTTCCTTTCCTTTTCTATTTCCTTCTCCTCCTCCTTCCTTCAATCGGTCACTGGACCTTGACCTTGACTGCCTCTAGTGAGTCTCACGGCCACTAGTGAGGCTCAAGCCCTCGCTAGAGGCCACAAGGGCTGCTCACCCATGGTCGGAGAGGGGCGGCCTCCAGCTACATATCAGGTTGATATGCATGAGAAGCTTGACTTGCATGAGCCATTAACATGGTTGGACGCCAAGTCTTCGTTGGTGGTTGACTTTACAGATCAGGTTGGTTTCAATAAAAGTCCCTACTGGGTGAGCACAAATAATTGTGATCTTATCTTCGGTTGTGTCCTTTTTTCCGAGCGCTGTCCGGGGGAGGTATGATTACGCGTGTCCAATTACCTTGACCGTCATTTTTCTTTGCACACGGTGTGTGTAATGTGAGATTACTGACGGCTCAAATGATTCCTCTCTTCAAAAGAACAAAGCATGCAGATCAGATTTTTCTTTTATGTTCAAAATATGTAATAAATCATGCACAATAGACGATGAATTGCTACTAAATTGACACACAATTGAATTCTTCTGCCAATCAAAGAGCAAATAAAATCACACTAAGCACTAGTTCCTTGTACAGAGTCTTGGACACGCTCGATTAGCCTCCGGCAATCAGTAATATGCTGAATTACCTTAAGACTTTTCTTCCTAATGGTAGTGTGACCGTGCATATCTGTTATTGCATGGTGCGTTACCCAAATTTGGCAGGAATTTGAAATTCTATTCCAAGCCACAAAAGATCTGAATTTTAGCTGTTCATTATTGTCGCGACCTGAATTTTTCGGGTGTGAACCACCTAAAACTAGGTTAATGGATTGCTAAGCTTTTACACTTAGCTCGGGCTCTCCCAAGCCCATACCAAATCGCGACTTTGGTTTAATTTTTTTTTAACATGCAAAAGATGATTATCTAGGAGTCGCCACTAATCGGTTTATGGTAGGTCGATTAGACACCTAAGTAAAATAAAGGGAGATTTATTTTACTCCTAAGAACCAGAGACTAAGGGTATGGGGACTTGGTTACATTAGAATTTTCTAATGCCCTTTCGGTACCATTTCTTTTTAATTTTTCAAAATGTTTTTGCAAGCAGCTGATTTATTTTAACCTAAATTACTATCATGCAAATGTGGTGACCACACGGGTGCTCATCCATTATTAAAGCAATCAAATAAATAAATTGCATCACACAAAGCAAGCAATCATTTTTTTGGGTTTTCTTAAAAATTAGAATGATTTTATGAAAATGCATTTTTAGACCAAATGACTTAATCTTATTAATATGCAAATTTTAATTAAATGGGCCTATTATGCAAACTAATTATTATGCACCTTATGACCTATCTTCACTAATAAATTCTAATTAAATGATCATATTATGCAACTAATTAACATGCAACTAGATTTTTGGATTTTTTTATTTTTTTATTGAAATTCAAAACTAATAAAAACCCTAATTAATCTATCTAAAAATGGATAATTTTCTAATCTATTCTAGGGATTAATTTGACTTAAACCATATCCTATCTTAGAAAACTATTTTTTGGGAATATGCGAACATTATCTAAAACCCTAAAAATATTTAAGTTCAACCCTAACTTATTCCTAAAAATGCAATCCTAAAAATGTAATCCTAAGAAAATTCTAATTTGTTAAACCTACATGCTTGATTTACTAAACCTATATGCTCATGCAGAATTTTGATTTTTTTATCTTCTGATTTTTTAGTTTTTTTTTAAAGATAAGTAATTATTAAATCTAAACTATCAACAAAATCAAGCAAGGAATGATTAAAATAATCGAAAAAATAACCTATTATCTCACAGGTCAAATTAACGGTTATTCTAACCCTAATTATCACATCAAAGAGATCAAAATAATTACAAATCTGATCCGAAGTCTTACGGACCAAATTAAATAATTATTGTGATTTAACAATTAAAATCTCACTAAAAAGCCCAACAATTAAAATAATTAAAAAAAATGATCCAATGTCTCTCGGACCAAATTAATAATTATAATAATTCCGGACAAAATCCCTGTGGATAATGCCTACAAAAATTACAGATATTAACATCCAATATTACAAATTAAATACGTAAACTGAAAATGCTATCTAATGAAATAAACAAAAATAACATAACAAATAAAATAAGCTAAATTATAAAGAAAGTAAAAAGTAAAAGTAAAAAGTAATAAAAAAAACTACCTAGGTAAGTAAAGGAGATAGAGAGTGACGCCGGAGGAAGGAAGGTGGTCGGCCGGCGTGAGTTCGGACTCCGGCGAGGGCTGAACAGCGCCACGGGACTGCTGGTAGTCAGCGGTAAGGCGGCGCACGGGCTTCGGTGGTGTTGGGGTCACGATCTGCAAAAGAGCGAGCGAGGGTGATTGCGATCCGGTGCGGGCGAAGGCGGATCGAGACGCGGAGCGGCGGTTGTGCGGTCGGGCCTGCTGCGGCGTCGCGGTGGTCTCGCCGTGGCGGCTTCGGGTCGCAAACGGCGCGGGTCCAGCGGGAAGGGTAAGGCGGCGACGGTGGTTGCACGATGGTGGCTCCGGTGAAAGTAAACTCCGCAACAAAACGGCTGATCTCTCGGGCAAGAGGCCGATGGTGCACCGAGGACAAAGCAGCGATTCGGATCCGGGGGTAGCGGCTCGTCGCTTGAGCGGCAGTCGTTGCGGATCGACACGGCAGGCGGCGCCGGGTGGCACGGAGCGGCGATACTCGAGGCGGGAGCGGCGTCGCAGGGGGAGTCGCAGACGACTGGGCTGGTGTCGCGGGTTGCTCGCGAAGGAGGCTCGACGTAGCTGCTCGCGGGCGAAGGGAACCCTGGTGGTGGCGCGGCACGAGCAACAGAGGAGATGCGGGCCGGTGCGGGGGCGTGGCGTCGTGGCGTCGTGGCCGGATCTCGGGCGGAGGGAGTGGATTTGGGGAAGACGATGAATAGTAAAGGTCAAATCAACCTTTACTGTTTTTACTTTTCTCCTTTCTCTCTCACTCTCTCTCTCACGTTCTGACTTTTTTCTTTTTTTTTTTCTTCTCCTTCTCTTTTCTTTTCTCAATTTTTTTCCAGAGAAGCCCCTCTTTTTCGACCTCCGTCCACACTCTTTTATAGGCCAAAACGAAATGTGATCTTTTATCCATATTTCCTCTAACAAAAAGATTGCCGATAACCTCTTGATCACAAAAAATATTTTTATTCTCCTCATCTCTAATGATTTTATCGCCTATTGATAAAAAATAGGATTACAATGCGATTTTTTTTAATTTTCAAAAACCATAATATCGCATCAAATCTTAATTTTTCGCAAGATAATCAATTAAAAATAACAACGAGCTTGGGTTAATTTTATCCTTTCATGGGCCTAGCCCGGCCTACCGAACTAGAGCTCAAAACATAAAATTTGAGCTCATCCACCACCGGTCCTAAAAATGAAAATAAAATGCAAAACATGTAAATTAAAAATAAATGCACCTAAAAAAATTATATGCTATGCGATTGAATTATAATATTTTTTAGGGGTTAAAAATTAGTCCCCAATTTTTATGCAATAAATGACTAAATGGGTTGTCTAAAATTTAGGTGTCAATAAATGCCCTCTTTGAAGGTGAGCTCAAGAGGTTGCCTTCAAAGATAATTTGAGACCTAAATTTTGGTTATGTGTATGCAATGGATGATTTTTGTTGGAAAATGAATTCCATTTTTATGCAATTTATATGATGTATGGAAATGCTAATGCAGATGATAAAAGACTTACCTGAAATGACTTACCTTCAAGGAGGGTACAGTGATTCAAGGTAGTTGATATTACATGTCCAGACTCGTACCATTCTACGGTCGCCCAGAATAGTAACATGGCTTTGCAAAGAGACTGCTTCCTAGGACTCGTACCATTCTACGGTCGCCTAGTATGACAGTGTTTGGTTGTGTCTAGGACCCGTACCATTCTACGGTCGCCTAAACGGGGATTTAGGTTTTTTCTAGGACCCGTACCATTCTACAGTCGCCTAAACGGGGATTTACCTTCCAAGACCCGTACCATTCTACGGTCGCCTGAATAGGGAAATATGTTTTGTCTAGGACCCGTACCATTCTACGGTCGCCTAAACGGGGATTTACCTTCCAAGACCCGTACCATTCTACGGTCGCCTGAATAGGGAAATAGGTTTTGTCTAGGACCCGTACAATTCTACGGTCGCCTAAACGGGGATTTACCTTCCAGGACCCGTACCATTCTACGGTCGCCTGAATAGGGAAATAGGTTTTGTCTAGGACCCGTACAATTCTACGGTCGCCTAAACGGGGATTTACCTTCCAGGACCCGTACCATTCTACAGTCACCTGAATAGGGAAATAAGTTTTGTCTAGGTCCCGTACCATTCTACGGTCGCCTAAACGGGGATTTACCTTCCAGGACTCGTACCATTCTACGGTCGCCTGAATAGGAAAATAGGTTTTGTCTAGGACCTGTACCATTCTACGGTCGCCTAAACGGGGTTTTGCTTGGCTAGGACCCGAACCATTCTTCGGTCGCCTTAATTAGATTGAATCTGAAGAGAAATTTTTGGGGGACAACTCAATCGAGTGTCGGTATGTTTAAAAGGGAATACCTGTGCGATGACAAATATTCAAGGTATGGATAGAGATATACTTACCTGGTAACATCTCTGATCTTCGGGGATACGTCTCCTGCAAAACATGGTCGTAGGAGAGACAACATGCATTGGTAATCATAAACATGCATCAATTTAACGGAGGTTCATGATAATTTCCATTAATCTTGCATAACCTAATTTCCATTCTGAACACATGAGTGTCATGAATGTGTCAAATGAGGGATCCTTTGGTCTGAAAGGACTTTTTCTCTCATCCTCATGGCAATTTCATCCTGACCTTTGATGCAGGATTTTATCAATCACTCTATCTCACCATCGTCATGCCAAACAAGGGTCTGAGCAATTTCGCAAGTGGTACGATCTCACCAATCTGAGAGGTCTTTAAGAAGGACTGCAACGCTAGTTTGGTCAACGGCTTAGCAAATGAGAATCTTTGAGTCGAGGCTATTAAAAAAATGAATGATATTTCATAATCATCCTGGGGTTTACAAACCAAGAAACATGAGAAATGAAGCAGAAATTATCTTACTCGCACTTCTTCAAGCGATGCTTCCAAATGTATGAACTTTTACGCTAATTCAAGTGCCTTAATCTGAAGAGACTTTGTAAGGGACGTAATGTAGGTTGGGTTCATGGGTTGGGAAATAATCATTTGGCTCAAAAAGTGTTTATGAGGTCAAAGTTGGTGATCATCTTGACATTTCCAACAATTTTCCTCCCCATTGTCGAAGATTTTCTTCACATCATAACTCCACTGATTGCAACATCACAACATTTGAGTTTTTTTTACCTTGTTGGAGATACAACTCACTTCATCAAGTGTTTGATTCTTTCTTTTGGGCATTGGCCTTGCTTTTACCAGGCACACTGCTTTTTCATGCCCCATTTTTTTGCACTTTTTTTTTTTTTTACAAAGTCTCCATTTTATCAGCATTGTAAATCATGCTACTTGAGTGGTTTGATTTTTCTTGCCTTGCCCTGTGGGGGATGATCACCAACTGGGTTTAATGTGAAATTAATTCTTAGGCTCAAGGGGCTCGCAATGGATAAAGTGTATAGGATAGAGAAAGAACTGCTCTTCGTCGTTCTAAGGCACTTTAAATTATCGTACAAGTCACACCGTAAAAGCAATACTCGAAGATCGATGCAAGTGTGAGTAAGAAAATTCTATCATTCATTTTAAATCTTGTCCCAAAGATGAGACGATTCTTGACAGGGATGATTTAAAAAGCTCTTCATGTGTGTGGGCTCAAAAGGCTGAACAATGGATATACCAGTAGTGTTTCAGGTAGCAGAAGAAACTGCCTCTCATCATCTTGGTTGACGTACCATTTGCGAGATCACCCTCTTCCTTGTGAGCATGGAATTTTTCACACAACTCACTAGGGGTTAGTGTATGGAATAGGGTTTGCCTTTTATCATTTCAAAGTATCCCATTTGACACATTCAACTTATCTCACACAATTCATCAAGGAAGAAAAATGCAATATTTGCGACAAATTTGAACAATTCAATTCACCGAGGCAATTTATTCATCATAAAATGTTTGCAATTCAAAACATGACATGGAAAACTCTATCATGGGTAATACTTCTTGACAGCATCTGAATTAACTGGAGTGGAAAACACACGACCATCCATTTCTGCCAAGATCAAAGCACCACCATGAAGTACCTTCTTTACCACATATGGGCCGCTGTAGTTTGGAGCAAACTTCCCCCCCAGGATCTGGAAAATTGGCAACAGCTTCCTTAAAACAAGATCATTTACCTCGAAATGTCTCGGCCGCACCTTTCGGTTGAAAGATCCGGCTACTCTCTCGTTGATATGCTTGGCCATGGCAGAGAGTCTTCGCCTTTTCTCATCGATCAAGTTCAACTGTTCAAGTCTTTGTTGCGACCATTCCCGCCTCGATAATTCTACTTGGGATAATACTCTGGAAGGAATCTCCACTTCCACAGCAAAACTACCTCCATGCCGTATACCAGAGCAAAAGGAGTTGCCCCGGTAGAAGTACGAATCGATGTCCGATACGCCATCAGTGCGAAGGGTAATCTGTCATGCTAGTCTCGATAATTCTCGGCTGTCTTAGCCAAGATCTTCTTAATATTCTTATTGGCCGCTTCAACAGCCCCATTCATTTGAGGGCGATAAGTGGATGAATTCAAATGCTTGATCATGAGCTCGCTGAACAACTCATCAATGAGCTTGTTGTTCAAATTTGTCCCGTTGTCAGTGATAATCGTTTCAGGGACACCATAGCGAGCGATTATGTCACGTTTGATGAACTTCACAACATTGCGAACAGTGACACTTGTAAAGGATGTAGCTTCGATCCATTTTGAAAAATAGTCTATGGCCACTAAAATGAATCTATGCCCATTGGAAGCCTTTGGGTTTATTGGGCCGATCACATCAATCCCCCACATTGAGAAAGGCCATGGCTCGGAAAACTGGTGTAGCACAGTTGGAGGAACATTTATCTTATCACCATGGACCTGGCAACGATGACAACTTCAAACATGTTGTATACAGTCACCTTCTAGCGTGAGCCAATAATAGCCTAATCTCATGATCTTCTTAGCCATCATGTGTCCATTCATATGAGGGCCACATACTCCTTCATGAATTTCTTGCATGATTTGAGTGGCCTCAGCTGCACCCACACACCGCAACAAGATTGAATCATAAGATCTCTTGTACAAACTCTCACCACTAACGAAGAACTTTGAGGCCATCTTTATGATGTACTTCCTATCAGCTGGAGTACTTCCCTCAGGGAATCCTTGTTTTTGGATGTAGTTCATGATATCGTAATACCATGGTTTTCCGTCAGACTCTTCTGTCACTACCATACAATAAGCTGGCCTTGGAAGAATCTCTATCTTCAATGGTTCAACTTCTAATCCGTCAGTGACTTGCAACATAGATGATAAAGTTGCGAGTGCATCTGCAAATTGGTTGTGAGACCTCGATAAGTATTCAAATGAAACTTCATCGAATTTCTTGATCAAGTCTTCTAAGTACTCATGATATGGGAGCAACTTAGCATCTTTAGTCTTCCATTCACCTATGGTCTGTAGTATGATCAGCGCAGAATCCCCGAACACTTTTAATTTGGCTACACCCATCTCGATTGCAGCTTGAAGCCTAAGGATGCAAGCTTCATACTCGGCTATATTGTTAGTGCATGGGAATATCAATTTCGCAGCTACTGGGTGATGCTGTCCGTCTGGGGATATCAAAACTGCCCCAGTACCTGAACCAGACAAGTTCACAGCTCCATCAAAGAACATTGTCCATGAATCTTCATTTACACTCAAGATGCAGTCATCCAAAGAACGATCATCATTATTTGAGGCTTCTGGATTCTCAGCCAATAGATCGGCAATTACTCGACCCTTAACCGAATTTTGTGGCATGAATTGCACATCAAATTCCGATATCAAAATTTGCCATTTAGCCAACTTACCCACCAAAGCTGGCCGGTTCAGTAAATACTTGATAGGATCGTTTTCAGTTACGAGGAATGTCTGGTAATGCAAAGGTGTACCGTCTCAATCTATGCAATACCCACACTAATGCAGCACAAGTCTTTTCCACATTAGAATATTTTAGCTCGACATAGTGAATTTTTACTTAAGTAATAAACGGCTCGTTCTTTTTATCGACGGCACTTTCCTGAGCCAACATCGCACCCAATGACTCACCATGAATGGTGAGGTAAAGAATCAAAGGATACCCTGGCGATGGCGGGACAAGAACTGGTGGATTCATCAAGTACTGTTTCAACTTGTCGAATGCTTTTCGACACTCATCATCCCAGTTGACTTGTGCATTCTTCTTTAAGAGCTTAAAGAATGGCTTTGCGGTTTCAGAAAGTTGGGAAATGAATCGAGCAATGTAATTCAACCTCCCCAAAAGACTCCGGACTTCTTTCACTGTTGATGGAGGTTGCAACTCACATATGGCCTTAGCTTTAGCCGGGTCGATCTCAATCCCTTTACTGCTCACAATGAACCCAAGTAATTTACTAGATGTTGCTCCAAACACGCATTTAGTGGGGTTTAGACGAAGCTTGAACTCACGGAGTCGATCAAACAATTTCTTCAAGGTTTCGATGTGGCTTTTCCCAGGTCGAGTCTTAGCGATCATATCATCAACATAGACCTCGATCTCTTGATGCATCATGTCATGAAATAGCGCTACCATAGGTCGCTGGTAAGTTGCCCCTGCATTCTTGAGTCCAAATGGCATGACCTTATAGTGAAAGGTTCCCCACGGAGTGATAAATGCAGTTTTCTCTTTGTCTTCCTCTCTCATCCTTATCTCGATTGTATCCAAAAACCATCCATAAATGAGAATAGTTCAAATCCGGCAAGTACTATCAACAAGGACATCTATGTGAGGTAGCGGAAGTCATCTTTTGGGCTAGCCTTGTTCAAATCCCGATAATCGACACAAACTCGAACTCGACCATCCTTCTTCATCACCGGCACGATGTTTGCTACCCATTCAGGGTATTGCGAAACTTCAATAAATCCGACTTTTAGAAGCTTCATCACCTCTTCCTCTATCTTCTTCGAGAGCTCAGGCTTAGTTCTTCGCAACCTTTGCTTCTTAGGAGGCACGTTCGGGTTAGTAGGCAAACAATGCTCCACGATTGACTAGTCTAACCCAGGCATGTCGGCGTAGGTCCATGCGAAGATGTCCTGATATTCCTTCAATAACTGAATTAGGCGCTCAGCCTCATCTTTGGGGAGATTTGCCCCTATTTTCACCTCCTTGGCTTCTTCAATGTCACTTAAATTAATAGTGACAGTCTGCTCGGATGTGAGAGTCTTGGCTTTTTCATGTTGTTCCCAGCTTTGCTGCACCTCAATGGAATCTTCAATGGAATCCTTGATCAACTCTTCATGATCATTATCAGCACTTGTTGCATTGGATTGGACCATTTCCATACCTTTGCATGTTATATGATCGTCCCTAAAACATGAAATAGAAGGATCAAAAAGACAAACAGGGTTAATCATTTTTTGTGAAATTTTTTTTTTGAAATTCTTTTGCAAAAGCATTTTTTAAACATTTTGACACGAGGAAGCATGATGAAGCCCAGGCCTCAGAGTTCTCCTTGGATTTTGATTTTGTTTTATCGGCTGGATATCATCACCGGGCTGGTTTGGTGTACCTCATCATGCCCTCAAAATAAAACTTGTAATTTCATTGAAATTCATCAATCAATTACAATTTATTGAATGGAAAATGCAATTCAAGTCCTAAGAAGAAAGTGAAAAATAAGAAATCGAAAACAATTCCTAGAAAGCAATAAAATTCCCACGCAGGGGACTGTACAAAAGTGATAAATGTGTTACTCTTGTGGGCGAGGGCCCATTTCTTCCAGAGGTTCTCCATCAATGGCTCCAATGGAGAGGTCATCAAACAAACTTGAAATTCCTTCCAGGTGTCGTCGAGTTTTCCGTCCTTGAAGGCGCCGGATCATCCATGCCATCCCACCCACTTGGAACTATATTGCGGGCATCAAAGTAAAAGCTGGGAGGAGCTGAATACTTCACCATATAGTCGAACTTCCCACTTGGCTGTCCGAGAGTATCCATCACTTCAGCTTCATGTTGCATCATAATTGGAGGACCAGGGAACGTCTCATGAATGCTTGGAGGTGGTAAATTTTGCCTCCCTTGCCCTTGCTCAGATGACGAATTATGCCTTCCCTGTCTTTGCCTTCCAGAACTTCCTCCACCTCTTCCATGGTACCCTAACCCAGCAGATCGGGACCTTTGAGGGGCTTCAATGGGGCTTCGAATACCCTGACCATTTCTTCCCAAACCATTGCCGGGACAAAACCATTCCCAACCATTACTCTTCCTACCATGAGGGCAGCATCTGAAACCTCAGGAGTGGGTGGCGATGAACCTCGAGAAGCATGTATGGTAGACACTAACTCAAATGAGTGGTAACTTGATTCGAGCTCAGAATCCGGCTTTACATAAGGGATATCTGTCTCGTGATAAATATGGTGGTCTTGCTCACCATACACAGTGACCAGCTTCCTTTCGATCACAAATTTCACAGCTTGATGTAGACTTGAAGGGACTGCTCTAGCAGTGTGTATCCATGGACGACCTAGCAGAAAATTGAATGCGGTAGGGATATCCAGCACCTGGAAGGGAATGTTGAAGACGACCGGCCCTATTTGCACGTCAAGATGGATTTCCCCGATTACCTCCTTTTTTGTTCCATCAAAAGCTCTCACCGAAGTCTTCGCAGCATGTATCTTGGACAGGTCTACCTTGAGGCGGTGAAGAGTGGCCAATAGACACATGTTTAGGGCGGACCCATTATCAATGAGCACTCGGGACACATGAGAAACCTTGTGCTTGACAGATATGTAGAGTGCTTTATTATGCCCCCTACCCTCAAGAGGGAATTCCTCATCGAAAAGCAATCATGTCCTTGAGAAGGACCGATCCCACAAAATCTTCCAGCTTATCTCGCTTCAACTGCTTCGGGTACACGAATTTCGCTAGCACCTTCATCGACTTTTGATGCACAGAGGAGGTTTGGATGAGCTCGAGCAAAGAGATCTGGGCAGGCATCTTTCGCAATTGATCGACGATATTATACTCACTTGCTTTAATCACGGCCAGAAATTCCTTAGCATCTTCATCAGTGACAGGCTTTGCAGGTTGAGCATTATTTTGAGCATAAGTTCGACCAGACCTTGTAACGAGGTCAACATCTAGGTCATAAGACCAAGGCACCGCTTTATTATTGACATACTCATACGGCCGAGGTATTTCAATCACAACCTTGTCATCGCCTTGCATCTTCTAGCGGGGCATATCTCGCAAGTGACGGATCTACTTCTTCCTTACCATCATCGAGAGCAGCCTGCTCCTCCTCCCAATCGATGATGATGTGGGAAATGGTGGAAACCATGCAGTTACGATCAGCATACACGATGATGCCGTCATCCACCATTTTGGCAATTCTTTCCTTCATCAACGTTAAGGGAACATCCTCTTGATTTGGATAATAACCAGCTCTCACCAGTCCATTGTAGGCATCTGCCACATTCACCTTCGAGTTCTTGATCCGTCTAACTTCAGGTTCTAGGATAGCATTCATTGTACCCTCATGCTCCGGTAATGATTCTTCCGGACATTTGGCCGAGCAGTTTGAAATGAGAAGGCCTTTGTGTCCAAGAGATTTTGGATCTTGTGCTTGAGGGTAAAACATTCATCAGTTGAATGCCCCAATTCACTGTTATGGTAGTCACACTTCTTTGTCGGGTCATAACCGCGAATGCTTTCGCAATTGGGACGCTTTGGTTCATTAGTAAGCAAACCTTTCTTTCGGAGGATCGTCAGCACTTGGGATGGAGACCCAGGGAGTGGAGAAAATTGCCTTCTATTATTTGCTTGGGCAAATGATTGGCGGCCAGTGGTTTGTGGTTGTCTTGGATTCATTTGGATGGCCGGGGCACGTTTGACATTTTCTTGGCTATAAGCCACATTCACATCCACAGCCATTTCCTTCTCCTTCTTGGCAGTGATCTTTTACTAGATGACTCAGTAAACATCATTCTCTTATCCCCATCTCAATTTGCTCTCCTACAGGAATAAGCTGATTGAAGCTTTCGATGTATGTACTGGCCATTCTGTTACGAAACTCGGACGGAAGGGTCTTCACAAACAACTTCATCAGCTCCTTGTTGGTAGGCTCAGGAGTGATTTGAGCTGCCAGGTTTCTCCATCTTACATCATATTCTTTAAATGACTCGCTCCTTTTCTTTTCCATCCGCTCCAGGTCTTCTCGGGAAGGTGCGATGTCCATGTTGAACTTGTATTGTTTGAGAAATGCGTCAGCTACTTCGCTCCAAGTGTCGAAAGGTGTTCACATTTTTCATCACGTACCGCTTTAATGCGGGTCCGGTCAAACTCGCATGGAATGATTGGATCATGAGGGGCTCATTTTTGACGTGCTGGGCCATGCGCACGTGGTACATCTACAGATGAGATTTTGGGCAAGATGTGCCATCATACTTCTCAAACTCTGGCATTTTGAACTTGTTCGGCATTTTGACCTTCTCATAGACCGAGAGGTCGAACGGGAGAGACCTTTGTGAGTCATGCAGCTGTCTCATTTTCTCTTCTAGTTTCGTAAGACGCTCATCCCGATCTGTCTTGGGAACGCCGTCAAGCTTGGCCTTTCCAACAATGACTGGGTCATCTTCCAGCCCGGGCATGTCGTCATCAATTGTTTGAACCTTGTTTGCTTGCTTTGGGATAACTATTTCAGGAAGAGCAGGTGCAGCTGTTGGATTCACTTGGAGGAATTGGAGTTGATCCGTCACAAGTTGTAAAGATGCGAGTACTTGTTGGAGTTGAGTCTCCACAGCTGACATACGATCACGCATTTCATTTTGGTCAGCCATTTTAGCCCTCGATCGTGTAATGATGGGCGAACGCGGAGGATCCGTTATCACCTAATTGGATAAAAGTAATGTAAGAACCAATGACAAGATAGGAAAAATAGCCCATGACAATGGTCTAATCGCCTGATTTTATTTGAAATTTTAACCATGTTTCCTAACAACGAACTAAGAATTGAAATCCAAAATCCCTAAACATTGAATCTAAAAATTGAAAACACTGAACTAGAAATCAAAGTCCCTAAACATTGAATCAAAATTCAAGACATCTCATTTTATATGCTTTCGGGATTTCAACGCCTTGCGAAGCTTCTCATTTTCCGCTTCAATCATTTCCACTTTCCGCTTAAGATGCTCAATTTGTGCTCGTTGGGTTGGCTTCTCGCCACATCGTGACTACTGGACGCAAAGCAGCAGGAATCCAGTATTGTTGGATGTAGAACGCCGATGCATGGTGAATCTCCTCCTCGCCCTTCAGTCTCATGGGCACCAAAATCTTTTCTGGATGACATTTGCTCCATGTAGTAACGATCGTCTGGATCTCGTTGAAGTAGTCGTAATCCTTTCGAATGAAACGAAATTGGAACAAATCTGTCTTGAGAGGTGGGGGAATTTCTTGAAGAGCTTTGTACTGACAGGCCACTCTATGTGGATAATAGGAAGTAGCACCGGAAAGGCCCAAAGAGCGGGATTGGTCCATCATGTTTGTGAGACAAACGAGCCTCCTCAATGTGGAGCCATTTAGTATGCCATAAGAATGCCTTAGGATCAGGATTTTTCAAAAAATTAACCCAACGGGCATACTGTTTATTTGGGGAAAAGCATTCTAAAACCGCAAACTTTTGTATGGGGTGCCTAAAATCATCAATCTTAAATTGCTTCATAAGGTGCCCAAATCCTCTTATGTGGGAGAAAAACCATATTTGCAAAAGTTCGGGGAGGGCACGTATGGTCCTTTCCTTATTTTGTTTGAAACGGGTTAATGATAAAAATGTTTTGGCTAAAACCATATTGACATAATTTAACCCGTCGCAAACACGATTAACCACCCATGAAATTGAAGGATTAATGGCATTTTTTCGATAAGGAAAACGATTAGCCCAAAAATGCTAACATGAAAATCCTGGCTTTTGAAATCATTGGTTGGTTTGCAAAACACTTTTCTAAGAATGAAAATGGACATGCAAAACAATTGGCTTTGACAACTTTCCTTACTCCTTCGGCTTGGATTTGTAAAAACTGTGATAATTTAGAAATAGAATCTATACTGATAGGCAGTCTAACAAGTTCCCTTTCCAGGGGCATTCCGATGGCAACACTATATTCTTCAAGTGTTGGAGTCAATTCAAACTTACCAAATATGAATGTGGAAGTTTGTGGACACCAGAAGTGAGGGAGTGCCTGAATCACACCAGAGTGGACGTTGATCTCTAACAGCGGAAGAAGTTGGGCGATCTTGGCTTTCACATATCTCTGACCAGCTTGATCCAACTGATCCAACCACCTCTTGAGCTCTTTTTTTTTTGAATGGAAATGAATTGTGCATCGGTTTTCCCCATTGCATATAAAACAAGACCGACGACGAAACCTAATTGTCATGGACCGACAAAATTACAATAAAGTAAATAAATTGCGAAAATTTAAACAACTTACTTTCACTTTGAAATGGATGACAATCACATAGACATGCGCATGAAATGTGAGGCTCGATTTCTACCTAGACGGCTTAACAAGGTGGAGCTAAGAGGATGGTCTCGACCGTTGCCTCGCATTAACGTGTCGTCCCCCTAACTCCGGCTCGCCGAATGGAATACCCAATAATCACGCAGTCTCGCGGATATGGACAAACACATTCAACACCATGAAAGAAATTTCGGGGAAGAGAAGGTCAACCTCTACATAGCAATCTCGCTTTGGAGGAAGTATCCTTCTCAACACCATCCTAGAAATTCTATCGCAGCCCAGGTCCGACCGCAGGTTGTGTGTGCAAATAGTGTGGTTCTAAAGCAATAAAGCATGCACAACAATTTAAATGCAAACAACACTTCTATAGTTTTAATTCAAACATTCATCCCTAACTCCAACCTGCAAAACAGGGGTTAGCAAAGACTACTCCCCTTATACCTCCTATCTGCAAGAACATTTAACACCTTAGGAATGTTAGGGACATACCTGGGATCCTCGCTGCCAAACAAAAACATTTTTAAAAAGAAAAATTGGCCTAAGTCCACTAAGTGTTTTAACACAAGTCCCCAGCGGAGTCGCCAAGCAGTCGCGACCTGAATTTTTCGGGTGTGAACCACCTAAAACTAGGTTAATGGACTGCTAAGCTTTTACACTTAGCTCGGGCTCTCCCAAGCCCACACCAAATCGCGACTTAGGTTTAATTTTTTTTTAACATGCAAAAGATGATTATCTAGGAGTCGCCACTAATCGGTTTATGGTAGGTCGATTAGACACCTAAGTAAAATAAAGGGAGATTTATTTTACTCCTACGAACCAGAGACTAAGGGTACGGGGACTTGGTTACATTATAATTTTCTAATGCCCTTTCGGTACCATTTCTTTTTAATTTTTCAAAATGTTTTTGCAAGCAGCTGATTTATTTTAACCTAAATTACTATCATGCAAATGTGGTGACCACACGGGTGCTCATCCATTATTAAAGCAATCAAATAAATAAATTGCATTACACAAAGCAAGCAATCATTTTTTTTTTTTTTGGGTTTTCTTAAAAATTAGAATGATTTTATGAAAATGCATTTTTAGACCAAATGACTTAATCTTATTAATATGCAAATTTTAATTAAATGGGCCTATTATGCAAACTAATTATTATGCACCTTATGACCTATCTTCACTAATAAATTCTAATTAAATGATCATATTATGCAACTAATTAACATGCACCTAGATTTTTGGATTTTTTATTTTCTTATTGAAATTCAAAACTAATAAAAACCCTAATTAATCTATCTAAAAATGGATAATTTTCTAATCTATTCTAGGGATTAATTTGACTTAAACCATATCCTATCTTAGAAAAACTATTTTTTGGGAATATGCGAACATTATCTAAAACCCTAAAAATATTTAAGTTCAACCCTAACTTATTCCTAAAAATGCAATCCTAAAAATGTAATCCTAAGAAAATTCTAATTTGTTAAACCTACATGCTTGATTTACTAAACCTATATGCTCATGCAAAATTTTGATTTTTTTTTATCTTATGATTTTTTAGTTTTTTTTTTAAAGATAAGTAATTATTAAATCTAAACTATCAACAAAATCAAGCAAGGAATGATTAAAATAATCGAAAAAATAACCTGTTGTCTCATAGGTCAAATTAACGGTTATTCTAACCCTAATTATCACATCAAAGAGATCAAAATAATTACAAATCTGATCCGAAGTCTTACGGACCAAATTAAATAATTATTGTGATTTAACAATTAAAATCTCACTAAAAAGCCCAACAATTAAAATAATTAAAAAAATGATCCAATGTCTCTCGGACCAAATTAATAATTATAATAATTCCGACAAAATCCCCGTGGATAATGCCTACAAAAATTACAGATATTAACATCCAATATTACAAATTAAATACGTAAACTGAAAATGCTATCTAATGAAATAAACAAAAATAACATAACAAATAAAATAAGCTAAATTATAAAGAAAGTAAAAAGTAAAAGCAAAAAGTAATAAAAAACTACCTAGGTAAGTAAAGGAGATAGAGGGTGACGCCGGAGGAAGGAAGGTGGTCGGCCGGCGTGAGTTTGGACTCCGGCGAGGGCTGAACAGCGCCGGACTCTGGTAGTCGGTGGCAAGGCGGCGCACGGGCTCCGGTGGTGTTGGGGTCGCGATCTACAGTAGCAAGCGAGTGTGATTGCGATCTGGTGCGGCCCTCCGTCCACACTCTTTATAGGCCAAAACGAAATGTGATCTTTTATCCATATTTCCTCTAACAAAAAGATTGCTGATAACCTCTTGATCACAAAAATATTTTTATTCTCCTCATCTCTAATGATTTTATCGCCTATTGATAAAAATAGGATTACAATGCGATTTTTTTAATTTTCAAAAACCATAATATCGCATCAAATCTTAATTTTTCGCAAGATAATCAATTAAAAATAACGACGGGCTTGGGTTAATTTTATCCTTTCATGGGCCTAGCCCGGCCTATCAACTAGAGCTCAAAACATAAAATTTGAGCTCATCCACCACCGGTCCTAAAAATGAAAATAAAATGCAAAACATGTAAATTAAAAATAAATGCACCTAAAAAATTATATGCTATGCGATTGAATTATAATATTTTTTAGGGGTTAAAAATTAATCCCCAATTTTTATGCAATAAATGACTAAATGGGTTGTCCAAAATTTAGGTGTCAACAATTATCTAAAGAAAACATATAAAATTCCAAAGAATTTCACCGAGGCGAGATTATAAACCGCTCCGATACCAACTTGTTAGATTAAGTTTAATGAAAAACTAACAATCACAATTTATCATTTACAAAGAAAATGTGTATAATCAAAAACAATTTTGCGGAAACATAAAGATCGACATACTTCCAACCATTGGTGAAATTTGCAAATGCGAAAACCCCAAAACCTTGAACGAGTGTATCAATCGATTCATGGAATCATCACATCGAATGTCCCATTCTGTCCCACTAGCCAATACCTCTCAAAACTTGATGGTGTGTTTTCTGTATTAATAGGGTTTGGACTAGACGACTTGACATTTTATTTCGTAAAGATTGTTATAGTAACATATTAACGGGCAGTTATCATGTAATAAATTGAGCAATAAATCGGAATTATTTGGGAAATACGAGATCACATTTAAATTGATAAATATTATAACAAATGCATCCACCATAAAGAAAATCTAAAATCCATCATAAAGGAATCTTGACTTGCGAGGCAATTATCCTCCCTTTGGTGATTTTGATCACCAGTAGCAAAGGATTACTTCAGCGATTAATAAAAGGATTGCCATCTAGACTAAATTAATCTCGTTGGGCACATTGCACTTTGCTTAAATTGATTTTTAAAAAAAAAAATTTAAACTCGAAAAGTTCTCCGCGATATCCTTTGAACGGTACATCTTTTTTAATAATGATGTCAAGCCTAATAAACTATTAGCAAGGCTCTGCCTTAATGAATTTAAAAAAAAAAAACAAAAAACGAAAAACAACGAATCGGTCTCATGGTATGGGATCCGCATTTAGCATATAAGATTACTATGATAATCCACAATTCCACATGCATGGTTTCCTAATTTAAAGGCAATTAAGGGTCCATTTGTTTCATAGAAAATGAGTCATTTCCGAAAATATTTTCTCATAAGTCATTTTTCAGGAAAATGATAATATTTTTGTTGTTTGGCTAAAACCTCAAAATGTTTTGGAAAATATTTTCTGGTGTTCGGTAAAGAAAATATTTTCTAAGACTTCACCACTTAGGCATGCATCACTTACTGACCTATAAATCCATCAAATATGAACTTGCCTTTAAATCTGGTCAAACTTGCTTTATAATTTTGTTCCCTCATTGTTACCGAACGCTCATCTACTTAAAAAAAAAAAAAATGTTCGTATGGATTTTAAAAAGAAGCAAAGCATGTACAGCCCTAATGAGAATATTTTAGTTGAGTGTCTTGTTCTCTCCCTCGCGTCTTTTTTTTTTTTTTTTTTTTTATATCCAGGCACCGCCATACGCGCGGCAGCCGGCGACGTAAACCTGGGGGGCACTAGCACGAGGACCCACTACCCACAACACCCCACTTAAGTCGCGCATTGTGACAAGTTGGGGATTTGAACATCGGCCTTGCATGTGGCCGACATTCGATTCCACCAACTTGGCCATCACGGAGTGGGTCCCTGCGTCTTTTTGTGTTCCAATAAACAAAAGAAAAAAGAAACAAAGCATGTAGAGTCATTTGCTTGAGTAATGTACAATTGCAGGCTATAGTAAATAAAGAAAATGATAAGCAATAGTGCAAAGTGCGAGTTTGAGATTGATGAGCTCACGGTTCGCCTGGCAATGGCTGACGACTAACCAAGAAAGAAGAAGATGGGAAACAAAGAAAAGAAAAAATAATAAAAATAATTCGAATAAAATAAGAAAGAAAAAGAAGAAAGAGGAGGAGGGAGTGAGGATTTGTAGAGTTGTGAGATAAGAGAGATCAATAAAGGAAAATGTTCACATTTTCTCCCAATTTAGAAGACCTTTTTCCTTTCATGAAAAACATTTTTCCCAAAAAATTCATTTTCCGTAAAACGAACGCCGGAAAATCCGGAAAACGTTTTCTTGGAAATTATTTTTCGCGAAATGAACAAAGCCTAAGATATCAATTACCAACTAAAAATGCTGAAAGGATGAGGACTAGAAATTGTCCATGATTCTATTCTATGTAGGGTGGCAAAATGGGTTTACGACCCACTTTCTAACCCATATTTTATACCAAAGAGTTGCGCATGGATTATAAAGGTATAAAAGCCTAATTAAGATGCTTCCAAAAACTTTTAAGTTGAATTTATATGGGTCAAAAATGGGTTAGATGTTTTACCCATTTTCAACCCATTTTTCAATTAAGCGGGTAACCTGAAAAACACAAAGCGTCCTCACTCCTCAGCTACTCAATCGCAACCCTTCGTCACCCACCTCTACCACTTGCCTCTAAGACCTCTTCGCCACTTGCCTCCCCGACTTGCCTCTGAGCCTACCTCCGTTGCTCGCCTTTGAGACCCCTCCGCGGCTCTCTTCCGAACTGCCTCCATTGCTCGCTAAGCTGGCTCCGCCACTCACCTCTGAGCAATGAAGATGCTTCTATCGCGCGCCTCTATGCTTGCCTCCAAGCCGTCTCCACCGCTCCCCTGGAGGTTGACGAGCTCTAGACTACCATGTCGCGCACCTCAGCGACACAAGCAAACATGGTGAAACACCTCTAGACGATCATGGTAACTTCCTCGGTTCTCTGGTGACCCGCAAACCCTAGAAAAAGAGGTTGTCTTTGTCATGAAGTTGCTTCATTTTGCTAGGTTCTTTCCAGTTTCATGTTCATGGGTTTGATGAATCTTTCCTTCTTTATTGGTGGTCTCTAGAATTTCCTCGGGTCTCTTCATCTAGCGACTTGGAGAATGACAGGTATGCGTATCCTCTCTTTGTCTCTCTTTTTTGGGCCTTCTTTGTTTCATATAAGTGTGCGCTGTATGTGTTGGTGAGCTTTGTGGGTTGACTTTGTTTTGTGTTGGATATGTCATAGGGTCACATATTTTCATGCAGGCTATGAAACATGGGAATATCTCAGGCGAAACTCTTGACTGTGGATTAAGTCATTCAAACTACGTTCATGGAACTTGCAACTTTTCATAGGAATGTCGGGATTCTAAAATTTGCGTGCATGTGCTTTGGGGGTTTAGTTAGGATTGGATAAACTTGAGCATTTTATTTATATGTGAAAGAATGCCCACAGGATTCCTGTTAAGCCCATGGGAGTGACAAAATCATGTTGGAACTACTGTTCAGTTAATGGGCCGCATAAACGAGGATACTTTCCGGAATGGTTGCTTAGCAATGAGCAATGAGCAAATGTTTTTGTGCCCGAAAATGAGAATGTCTTTAATTTCAAAAAGTATATGTCTTGTTGATTTAGTTTTTCTTTTTATTCATTTTGTCATGTTGCTTTTGTCTTGATGAAGTGTTAAACTATTGTGGCCATAAAAAAGAAGAAGAAAGAAGTGATAAATTATTTGTTACATTGCCACAATGAATGAGTAAAGTAGGTCTTTGCAATGTGAATGGAAGGCAAGTGTAAGTTTTTATGCAAATGATTCTTGGTTTTCCTATTTTGATACGTGTAAATTTGGGAGTATAGAGCAAAGTTATTCATGATTCAATCAAATTCTAAGTACCCTCTTTCTATTATGGCAAGGCTGCATTTCTAGGTCTCTAAATTAGTTTAGAAGATGGGATGGTTGCTGGTTAATCATGTAATATGTGTGGATTATATTTGGAGACTGATAATGGGTGTTTCTAATATCTTTACTACCAGGTACCATCTATTTTAATTACCACTTGAGTATCTTTGTAATGGAATATTAAATTATTAATCCAACATCACCGTAATGAATCAAGTAATTAGTTCTTTGGGATCTGGATGCATTTGCAAGTTGATTTTTGAGGAGCTGGGAATTTATTTGTGCTTTGGATAATGATTATCAAGAAGCGCCATTGACACCCTATGCATTTACCAATGCCGACTCGATGAATAGGGTCTTGTTTTGCATGATCACAAAGAATCGCTATACATTCGAGAACCTCATCAAGAGTCTTTAGTTTTCGCTGCATATGAATTTGAATTGTCAAAGCCAACTTGCCCTATTCCTTGTTGATAAGTAATCTTGAGTTCATTTGCTGACAATTCTGCTTGAATGAAACTAACCAGATGTATTCATTGAACCTTTTGTTTGTGTGTGTGAAGTGGCAGCATTATTGAGTCAGCTAATGGGAGCTTTATTTCTAAACATATCATTGTGATATTGTATATTGAAATTTTTAAACATTAGTTGCATATTGCATTATGGGGAAGTACCCTGAGGGTGCTTAAAGTTTTTTTATTGGAATATGTCGTGACATAGACAATGGCAAATCTACTTGATGCTTCTTTGAATGAATCTCTGCATTTTAGGCAAGAAGAATTCGAGAAGTCCGCTATAGGAAAAATTTCAAGTTAACAGGAGCTAAATTTCTCATCCACATGCTAGTATTACGCTAGTAATGCAGCTCATTATAGAGTGCGATAGATGATCTTTCTGGGATTGTATGTCACCTTGATGATGCAACTGAATTAAGCACGTTTCTATGCATTGAGATAAGACGATAATGTTGTGCCGTCCCTTTTCATTCGGAGTATATTGGTGTTCGAAAATGAGTCGTCTTTGTTGCCGAATTTTCGGAGTCTCTTGATGCATTTACTTTTGTTGCTCAAAGGAACATCCAATTCTAGATTTGATGAAAGCTCGTGTAAATCAGACTCACGAAAGGTCATTTTCATTCTAGCCTTCACAACAAAACTAAAGAGGAGAGAATTCATATATGAATTCTAAAAAGAGAATTCACATATGAATGTAGCAGAGAAATTTGTCCAAAAATTCTAAAGCAACACATTATTACATGAAAATTGTCTTGTAGGAAAAAAAAAATGTACCAAAGTATTCTCTAAAAACAAAGTAACAAGAGCCTGTAGGCCAATCTAGATGCAACCAGCAGCCTGGACGATGCCATTGGTGGCAATGAGAATTTCTTTTTATCAATAATTGAGAAATTGGCAGCCATCGAGTTTGATAATACAAGCACCTGAATCAAATAGATAGAATATCTTCCACTCATAGGCGACATGCTCAGTATCTTGGAAGGTTCCAATTCTCCATTTGACAAAGGGTGGGCTAGAAGCGCATTATTCTGCAAGAAAAATCAGAAAAGAGTATAGAAACCACATTTATACCTTTCTCTGGAAAGTTTAGACAGCAAAATGCACAGACAAACCATCGAGCTTTTCCTGCATGGATGTGTGCTTAGATTTGGCTAGAATGCTGGTGATTTTCCCATAACAGGCAAACAATTTCTTACCTTCAGATTGAAAAATAACTGCCTCAACTTTTTATTATATTTCCAAAAATTTGATGAAAGGGTTTGATGTGAAGCCTTCTCAAGGGCAGTTACTGCTGGCACCTTGACCAAATTAATGGCTGCTCACCCACTTCCCAAGTGAAATAAATGTATTTAAAAAAAAAAAAATGATCATCCATGCCTTCACTTTCAGTTCTCAACATTTAGTTCCATTTTCATCATTAGTACCTTCAGAAGTGCACACATACTGTACAACCTGAAGAAGCCTCTCTAACCATTTATCACAAGCGCTTTCTCCAAGTTCGTTAAACCTGACTAAAATGACATAGTATTTAGAGGCATTACCTGTAGAACTTCCTGGTGTTTCAGCTTTAAAGTGTTGATCTGATTTGGCTGTTAAATCTTCCTTTCTAGAGACATCCAAAGGTGGCACACTCCTTCTTTTGGAAGCTCCTTTTCTCTCCAACTGATCTTCCTGGTTAGCATGAGCATTCTTTGTACCGATATCTGGGAGATCTCCCAAGCATTTTGAGGTTTTTTGAAGGAAAAGATCTATCTCATGTTGTTTGTTGTCTTCAAAATCATCATCGGTCAACTCGAATAACTTATTTTCATAAGTGTCATAAACCTTTTGCACTATGAAACCAGGATTTTGTTTTCGATTAGGAAATTGCTTGTGAATTGGAACATAGTGTACCATACACTTGTGCATCATAGAGTGCAGAAATCTCGTCTCGATGGAAACTATAAAAGAGCTCTCTATTGTCATGGGACTGCCAACTCCCACCTCCCTTTTTCTCTATTTCTTCAGGTCTATAAAACCATTGTCCTTGTCCTATAACCATCATGCTTCCACTATTGGTTTGTGCAATATCCTATATAACCATATGATGAGTACTTAATTAAATACTGCTCGACAAAACATAACAGCAACTAGGGTACAAACTCTTCTACAACAGTTAAAAAGAAAAAAAAAACAAAGTTTTACAAATAATAAAGAGAGAAACACAATTCAAGTAACCAAAAGAAAGAAAAAATCAGCCGCCATAATGCAGACAGTAAGAAGACCAATGCTTAGGTAACAAAAGTCTCTTTAGAGAGAGAGTTGACTAATAAACAAAGGATATATATATACACACATCGTCATCATCTAATTTGATTCGTTATGATTGAACAAAAGTGGAGTTACCTTGATAATAGCCACATATGGTTTTTGGGTTATGTCATCAGGGACCACAAGCACAGTATCCTCCTGAATGATAGCCATAATACCGAAAGAAGAAAACTTAAGCAAAAGTTTGAAGGAGGAAAATAAAGACTTCCAAATTTGCTTAAAGGGAGAGATGAATATTTTTCCAAAGAGGATCATGACATGAAGTTGTCTATGCATTTATCTTGAATTAGTCCTATGGAAAAGGAGATGGAGTTAATTGCCAATTCAATGGGAAAATTTTATTGGGGGAAGCCATGCATACATTTGTCCATATTACAACATCAAACAAGATTGAACAAACACGCAAAGAATGCCAACAGGTGTTCTAGAGTGGAAAAAAGCACAAGAATAATATTTTTCTAAATTAACGGAAGTAAGACATATTTTTCATTGGATTGTGGAGCCTCAATTATCATATAGACCAAAGGAACACAATATGTTGATAAGGGGAGTTAATTGCTCATTCAATGGGAAAATTTTCTTGGGTGAGGCCATACTTTTGTCCACATTATAACTTCAAACAAGATACCACCGGCCGTGGTGGCTTCACTGGATAAGGCTCTGCTGATCCTCAACAAAGAGGTGAAGGGTTCAAAACCCAGGGGAGACGCTAGGTGTATTAAGTGTGACTCAGGGGTGATGGGTCCTCCTACTTAAGTATCACCTGGGAGTTTACGGCGTAGCTGTCGGCTGGGAGAAAAAAAGCACGAGAATAATATTTTACTAAAGCATAATGATTAATTAATGGTGCTCGCATTTTACAGAGAATGGCGGTTAAGTCTTTGGCCACAAAAGATTTCGTGGGAAACAGAATGACTTGTTCATCCGGTTTCCATTGAAGTTACGTTATTCAAAATAACATAAGAAAGATTATTTACTCAAGATTACACATAATTAAACAAAAACTTACTAAATTATGGCCAATCCTCCTGCAAGTTAAAGAAATATTATCCTAATTAATAATTATCGTATTAGAATTCCCAAGGTTCAGCTCTTCTATATAGTACTAAGCTCCTGCAAGTTAAAGAAATATTATCCTACTTAATAATTATTGTATTAGAATTCCCAAGGTTGATCTCATCTGTATAGTATTAAAACATGTTACTATTTTCAGGCTTTGCAAGACTAGCTAGTCTACGAAAAAACAACAACTCAAATGTGAGAAACATGAAATCAGAAACAGGACATGGAATCAAAGACAAATCTGATTGAAAATATTATTCAATTTTACTTTGTTAGTAAGTTTCTATGAATTTTTTCATATTGCACCTTAGAATTAAAGTTTACAATATATTTTGTCTCGTTCTTTGTTCTATGATTTTTCATTTGCCATTGTGAAGTGCACCATCACTATATAGTTTGTCTCGCCCTAGTTAGTCACATAGTTGGTAATATAATCATATAATTTTTACATATTGATTTTTATTAAAATTTCAATTTCTCTTTTAGAAATTACAAGTGACATTTACTAATAAATATTGGTACAAAGCATGAAACTTAAAATAAATATGAAAGGCATACTTTTACGTTAACTTTTGTTCCCTATAGGTATTTAATATTTTGCTAAATGATAACGTTCTGATTTTTGTAATTCTTTTTAGAGGGAGCTTTTGTGATTTTGCAGCATAAGGGCCATTTTTAATAATTAATTTTGGAAATTTGTACTCCGGTTGCCCAAATAAGTCCAACTAGTATAATGAATGATTCGTGGCTATAAAGGCACGGTTACAATGTCAATATTACAGTACGGCTAGCCTAGCTGCATCCTTTACTAAATTAATAAAGGCAAGATGTTTATCTTTCAGTAAATTATGGAACCTAAATGATCATATAGAACAAAGAATTGCAATCTGTCGAAGGAGACATCAAGAAACCTGTAGTGAAGCTTTCTTTTCCACTAAAACAAAGAAAAAAAGAAGGTAAAATTTGATATCTTGAAAAGCCAATTCTCACTGCACCAATGCAAAATCATGAACAACTTGAATGAAAAACAAAAACAATGAATGAACGACCCCATCCAATGTAAAATCACCAAGGAAAAACTAATAAAAAGCAAAATACTCACGAGATCATATTGCTTTCCATCGTATTCGAATGCCTTGTAATGTTTCCTCCGCTCACTCCTCTTGAAGGAAATCCTAATGGGCTTGCCAATTGGCTTCGCCTCATCAAAGGACTCCTCCTCTAAGTCCTCTTCCTCCTCCTTCCTCTTCGCATTCTTTGCACTCTTCTCCTCTCGCCCACCCTCCAAATTAGCCTCAAGTTCACCTCCATCTTCATCCTCACCTCTTCCATCATGCGACGTGAGAGGATCATCGTGCCTTGGGCGCCGACTCTGAGTCGTCATGGTCGAGAACAGACGCCTCGCCATGCGTTTCCTTTGTAGGCGCAAATATGTCGGGCGATCCAGGGTGGCTATCGTGATCACGGTGTCAATGAATTAGTGCTCGATGCGCAAGAAACTATCAAGAAACTTCAACGATCTTTCTGGTTTTCGGAACGGATTGTATCATGCGACAAGACCTAACCGCCTAGAAACTCAATCGTGAATACTGGTGGAACGTCAGCGAGAAATAGAAGAAGACTAACCTGAGAGAAATCCTCACTTCAGCGATGGTAAAAAAGAGTCGTCTTGGTGTCACTGATGTGGTCCCTCTCTATCTGAGGTTTGTATGCGATACAAAGGTGTTTGAGTGAAAACCATGTTTGTTTTGGTTTTACGTGCAGATGTTTCCTTTTTTTTTTTTTCTCGCTCCAAATTTAAAAGGATACCCCTATCTCTATAAGTATCAAACAATTCTTTGCCAATCTATTGTCAATATTTATATCTTGTAAAAGCTTTAGATGGTTCAAATTATTAAAAAGTCAAAAGATGCCTAAGCTGCAAAATTTTAAAACGTAAAAGGTATAAGGCGTAGGCAGAAAATTGAAAGCGATTTATACAAAGAAATAACTTTTATTGATTACAAAACATGTTTTTGTTTTGACCTATCTAATAATTTCTACCAAAGTATAAAGAAGTAGGCATTGGCAGCAAATAGCTGTTCTCAGAGAGATCACTATCTCTAGATTGGACTAAACCAAGATAGTTTTAGGAAAAAAAAACTTTTTGATCCATTAATTTATTGACTTGGCTTTAATTGATTTATGAAGTAATTGTTAATAATTTGATTGAACCAAACTGATAACAACTTGATATCCACGAATGAAAATAGATTCATCTATAAACTAAATAGTAGTTTTGTTACAAAACTATCTGCTTCAACATCAATTATGTTTTTTATGAGATTTGATATGTTGGACGTGGAAAGAAACTAAAGAAAAGAATTTAAAAAGAATAAAAGAAATTAAAGAAAAGGAATATTCTCACACATTTGAGAGAGAGAGAGAGAGAGAGAGAGAGAGAGAGAGAGAGAGAGAGAGAGAGAGAGTTAAACAATAAGATAATATCACAATGTGTGTAGGATACATGACAGATCAAATTGAAAATTCTAAATCAGATAATACTCCATTCATTATATGACAATGTGTGAAGGATACACAACAAATCAAATTAAAAAGATTCTATTACTTTTTCATTCTTGAAATTAAAGATGCCAATATTTTTAATTAAAGTCATTTGTGACTTATTGTTACCTTTCAAAGAGATAAAGTATAACTAATTTATATTGATATTAAACCTTATCAATAGGGCTTTGTAACTTAATTTGCCAAAAAAAAAGTTATTTGGCTTTATTTGTTTTACAAAGCAAAACGCAATAAATTCAATTGGACCAAATTGATAACTTGACATCCACAAAACGAAAACCACTAGATTCATTTGTAAGCTTAGTAATACCATCACAAAACTATTTGCTTTAACATCAATTTATGTACTGGCAAAAAATATTAATTTATGTTTTATATGAAACTGATATCTTGGATGTGGAAAGAAATTAAAAAAAATAATTAAAAAAAATCAAAGAAACCAAAGAAAATGATTATTCGCACACATTGGAGGGAGGAGAGAGAGAGAGATAAACAATGAGATGATATCACCAAAGATAACAACAGTTTTAATATCCTAATGTAATGTAGTCTTAATAGTTATCATATTCTATTCATTATATCGCAATGTGTGATGGATACATGAAAATCAAATTTAAAGATTCTATTAATTTTGCAATTCAAATAAAAATGTCAATATTGCTAAATTTGAGTTATCGGTAACTTATCGCTATCTCTCAAAGAAATTAAGTATAACCAATTTATATTAAAATTTAATCTTATCAATAGAGCTTTGTAACTTAATTTCCCAAAAAAAAAAAAAAAAAAAGGTATTTTATGGTATACTTTGTTTGGTCCTAGATATTTCGTCGTCATTCATTTTAATCTAAATGACCTAAAGAAACTCTCTTCACATGACTTTTCCTCAATGAGTCCACACCCCCCCCCCCGGCAATATGTTTATCTATTTCCTGCCAACAAGCCCCTCCTGAACCACTAAGTCGAATCTGATAGCCCTATTTCATTGGTATTTATAGTATAATCATCACATACTTCAATTTAACTCACATTTTACGTGGATTATTTGATAAATCTGTAATAAAATAGGAAGTGCAAATACATTTAAGTACAAATGTTGATAACAATATACAACATGACAAAAGCATGCATGGTTATCGTTTGGCTTTGCGTAGCTACAAAGAATATATCTAGCTCAGGAAGGCCATAAAATAAACTATATCATTTCTCAAATTCACAATTGTCGAATAGATAAATAATATATTTTTTTTAAATTTATAGTAGTTTCGATATTTGAACTTGAGCTTCAATTAGATTTACTTTCTAATCGAGTTCAATTGACGTTCCTCTTAGACAATCGAATTTAATTGAATTGAATAACTAAAGTACGATCATCGTGAACCCGATGGGAATAAGCCATTGTGCTATAATATCCTCAATCATTTTAAGTCAAGAAGTGCTCAACTTACTCCTTTTGGTCTTTGGGGTCTAATGCTTCGTGAATCATGACTAAGAATGGACAATTCTTAATAAATACACCTTAAAGAGTCTAACAAGTAAAGTGCGAGTGATCGAATCTACTCTAAATTCGATATTTAGGAACAATTTCAGTTTGTTTGTACATAGCAATAGTGATAATATTAAATGATTTTATACAAATTAACCCTGTCATATATAAGACTAGTAATCAATTTTTGTTATGTTACATTTTTATTATTGAGACGTTTTCTTTCTTCATTTAACTTGTCTATTCTTTTTACTTGAATACCTCATTGAATTTATTAAAGTGGCTATATTTATCAAATTTTAGCCGATTACAATTTAAAATTATTAGCCCTTGTATATTTTTTATTATCGATAATTTAGTTAATTTAGTTTTATGTCATTTTCTATAACTTTTCATGTTCCACAATAAGTAGGGGAAAAAGAGAGATTTCCTTTAAAAACACGATATTATATTGTTGACACATGAATTTTGGCGACTTTTTAGGTTTTTATTTTATTTTACAAAAATACATTAAAAATACATTAAAAAAGGAAGCATGAGAGAGAGAGAGAGAGAGAGAGAGAGAGAGTAAAATTTTAATAAAAAATAAATTAAATTAATTAAAATTAAAAAAAAAAAAAGAAAAAAAAAGAAAAAGGGGAATATAGAAATAAAATCAATACCAGCCCACTTTGGCATTTTCCGCTTTCTAAGCCCCATCAGCCCCCACCTAGTCTGGTTTTTATTCTTTTTGGGGCCATATTTTGTTTTTCTCTTTAGCCCACCTCTTCCATTGTTGTCGAAGCCCACATCAAAATTAAAAAGATAAAAGAGCCCAGCCCAGCCTCCTTCTAACCTTTTTGTTTTTTTTTTTTTGGGTCGGTTCCTCCTTCTAACCTTGCTTCGAAGGAAAATAACAGGGCGTGAGGTAAGCAAAACCCTAGGTGTTCTAGAAGGTGAGCTGGCGCATGAGAGAGAAAGAATAACAGGCAAGATTCGCGCGAGCCACGTTGGCTCGCAGGAGGAGGAGAGGATTTGTTGCAAAATCACTTGGGTTTAAATATAATAAAATTTTTTTATTTTTTTATTCTGGTCTCCTCCAGCTTCTGTTTGATGGCATACTTCTGAATTTTGAGAATCTGACTATTATACTGTCTTGCCGCCCTGCAATGATGGCTTCTTATTTATGTGGACATACCGATTATTGAGCATTTGTTGCAAAATCACTTGGGTTTAAATATAATTTTTTTAATGTAAATTTGTATATTTCGGGAATCTTGTAGGCTTGTGTTGGCAAGCAGAGTTGTTCCATTGATGTCTTCAAAAATACCTTTGGGTCGAGGACTTGCGGTTCCATTACCAAGATGTTGGGCGTAGAGCTTGCTTGCTAGCACTTTCGTTTTTAGTCTTTATAATTAGGTATAAATGCTATCATTAGTTCAATCAATGACGTTAACTTCTCTGTTTTCTGCCTTCTTGATAAAGCAGTTTAGTTTCTACATTAGGTTGTCATAGGGTCAAATCATGCGATAGAGTAAATACATGCGACGGAGGAATAAAACTCTATTATGTTATTTTCTTTTGGTACATTCGGAAATGACATTGATGGCCAAATTGTGAAGATGTCCCGACAAAATTTCCTCACATGAATTTTCTTTTCTAGAGGAAAAAATTTGCAAAATCATCAAGAAAATGTTTTGGAATGCTTTAGGGAGATGCAATTGCATGTAAAAATTCTCTAAAGGCCTCTAGGCTAAGGTACATCCAAAGGTAATTTGAAATGCTACATTTTAGACTTGCATACCATCAACACGCAGCCGGCGATGATACCATTATGTTCGTTCTTTCTGATTGCCTCTCTCTCTCTCTCTCTCTTTCTCTCTCTTCTCTCTCTCTCTATCTTTGATAAGAAGAAAAATTGCAATTGAGCTTTAAAGATTTTAATCAATTCGATTATATCCTAAATTTTATGTTTTTTTTTTTTATCAGTCCTACTATAATCTTACTTTAACACTCACTTTCAGACTTTTGCCCCGCCTTCTTGCCTTCTTGCAGTGCGTGGGAGTCGAAACCCACTCTAGAAATGAAATCGTTCCCACCCCAACCCCTTGAGAAGGTGGGGATTTAAACCCCTCACCTTCCCTTTCTAAGTTGGAAGGTTGGCCATTGGGGCAAACCCTGAGTGGTTCTAAATCTTATGTTGAAAAGGTACATTTTAAGAACATAGTGTAGCAGCAAATTTTAATTGACATTTGGACAATTTGAGGTAAATATTTTAAGCAACATTCTGACAATTTAAGTGACACTTAGAATAATTTTATTTTTGGGGCAGTTCTTATGTGGCTTTTTAGATGAACTATATACCCTATTTTGCACTTTTATTTCGCACCATCTCCTTTTAATTTGCTACTGAGTTAAATAGTTTGAAGATTAGAGAGCACTAATATTGATGATATCATTTGAGACTTTTATTGGAAGAAGATATCAAACTCCTTTCTTTTAATCTTAGCCGATGCTAATTGATACTCATGCATTGTAAAATATGTGAAAGTAGAATTCTTTGGATTTTTAAAAAGAAACAACTTTG